>NW_026014212.1:0-34319 GCF_020379485.1 Brassica napus
TGTTTCCTTGAGAAGAGAGAATTCTACTTCAAGATAGAGAGAGAGAGAGAGAGAGAGAGCGTTTTACATTACATTATGGAAGCTCTATGGCTTCACTAGATGTCTCCGGTGTTGATCTAGCAGATCCGATTATTTGTGGTATTTTATCTTTAACAGCACGAGACTCTTTCGGCGTATCGAGATCTTGTTGTTTATGCGTTGCTCTGATCTGGCAGCATTGTAGTGAAGCTTTGAAGGTAGATCACTCGGAGACCGGAGCAATGTGAGGTGACCTGTCGTTGGTATTGACATCCTGAGGATCCTCTTTTGGTAGTTGACAGTTGATGGAACTAAAGAGCATTTTCCTGTCTTACCATGTCGACGTTCAAAGCGCATACACATATTGAGGGAATGCATCGTATCGATACCGCAAAAGCTCCTAGGCCTTCGAAAATGTAGGGGCGGAAGATTATTATACTAGTTCGAACTACTATAGCAAAAAGCTTTACTATGACTGGCCTTAACCCCTGACCATGTTGCTGTGTAAGTCAGAAAAAAGTAATCATTCATACCATGCTACTTATCAGAAATAATTCAAAAAAGTTTCCGTGACTTATATTACAAAGTTACTCTTTATACTAGAGTAAACCGGTTAAAATATGAAATGCCTTACATCACAACGACTTTCATCGTGAAATGGACGGATTAGAGAAAAACCCTTAAGCTCATATCTGATTTCTTTCTCTTTTATTACTTCTGATTGATTTGTATCTTTTGAATGAGTAAAGATAAAATATGAAATTTTTGATGAAAATAGGTACAAATTCATGTTTTTGTCATTAAAACATAATAGCAAATGCTCTTTTATCACTTTATCATTTCTGACTGCAAATTTCTAATGCACAAATCAAAACATCACACAAATCGTTAAAATCTAGATCACCAGTAAATTATATCCCGTTCCCTGTATTTCTCTATTAAAAATGCATTTCTATAATGTTCTATTATTTTTCCAATAAAAAATACCATTGCCTCCGTTTAAAATCATTGCAATTTAAATATTCTATTAATTAGTAACTAACACTAGCCTCAGAGAAAAAGAAAAAAACCAAAAAATGCACTGCCCAAATTAGTTAATAAAAGATAAATAGTGAAAATGACCAGAAAGAAACAAAAAATGGCCCTTCACAAGAGCTAAACTCTCTCAATTTGCAAAGTTCTCATCTTCACCACTAGAGAGTCTAGGGTTCCAGATTACTCTGAACTTGATCTTCTTCTTGCTTATACTATTACTTCCAAAACCCAAGTATACTATTATAGCGAGACAAACAATCTCTTGATTTTACCATTAACAGCTTCGCCCTAGCTTCCATTCTCTCCCCTCCCTGGTTCCTCTCGACAATCTTCTCTCTTATCCTAGGAGCACCTCTTCTCTCAACCCTTCTACACTTCTCTCTGCTATCCCTTTCTCTTTTATGTTCGTCACTTTCCTTCTCTCATTAGTGATATATTTGCCTCTTGAGCCTGTCTCTTTGCTCTCCCTTCCTTTCTTTTTTCCAGATCTGTCTTTGGTTTGGGTTCTTTTGACTTTTTTGCTCCTTTTTTAAAAAGGAGTTGTTTGAGTTTCTTTTCTTTTTTTGTTTTTCTTCATTCCTCTTGCCTCTGTCTATTCTACCCTTCACTCTACTTCTGTTCTTGTTACCTTGCTGAAGTTGTTGTTGTAATACTCTTCTTGTCTTTAATTAACTCGTGCTCTTTTGCTCTATGCCCTTCTTGACTGGGAGTATCTCTCGTCCTCTTTCTTCTACCCTCTTTTCTTATATTTTTTCACCAAGAACTTCTTGTTTCCCGTCTTATCTCTTGCTCCCTCTGTTCACGCCTGCCTTCCCGTTGTCTCTCATAGAACTAATGTGTTTCTTCCTCTTCTTTGCTCCTCTTCCTCTCCTCTTACTGCCTGAGCAGCTTCTTTGGTCTTCCCTGCCCTATTCTTGCCTCTCTGACCATTTCGATCGTTCTTCCACGATTAAAGAATTCCCTCCGACCCAGTCCTTTCAAACTTCACAGCTTTCTTCTTCTCCTTCCTCACCTTCATTCTTCGTCTCTTCCTGTTGTCTGTCTCGGCATTCGTAGTCTCTTCTTCTACTCGTCCTATTCCCATGACTCTGTATACCTATGTATATTCTAACGTCTCCAGGTTATCGCTTCCGACTTATTATAATCCTTCTGCCTTCTATGGTCCTCTGCCCTCTCCTTAATGTCTTCGGTCTCTCCTGCTTCTGTCTGGTTCCTTTGCTCTTGTGGTCTTCCAATTCCTTCCTGTTTCATCCAGTTGTCTGTCGCATCCAGCTCTTTTCACGTATCATTCTCTGCTTGCTCGCGCCTTAGCAGCTCTTCTCCTACTTTCATTCTGTGGTCATTCTGTATCTCTCTTTAGTGATGTCTTCGTTTGTTCTCTCTTCCCCTTTGTATTCTTCTCTTCTCTCCCTTCACGCGTCTCCTGTTCTATTAGTTTAATTACACTAGCCTAAGAGCCCACTTTCAAACCCCTTCTTCACCCTTTCCGTGGCTTCTGTCTTGTCTTGACCTGGCTACCTTCCCTCTTGTCTACTTCTCTTTGCTTAATGTTCCCTGTCTAACTTCCTCCGTCCTTCTTCTTATGCTGTATCATGATCTTTTGTTATGCTATCTACTCTGAACTCTCTTCCATAAATCTCTTCTCTTGTTAACCTTGCTTCTCCACCTGAAAATGTGCTGTATTTGGCATTTACAGGAAATTACGTTCTTTCTTCTTCTTTGTTTTGGGCTCAAAGTCGTGTGGCTGATGATGTTAACAATGTCATTGTTTCTTCAGGTAGAAGCAAAGCGCAGGAAAGATAATCGCGAGGTTTTCATGGGGTGAAAGCCACAGGGTCTGGCAAGTTATATAACTTGGAAGCTCCTTGGTGCACATTTTTAGTTAAGTTAGGATTATCTTGTGTGTGTCGTCGTGGTTGTGATGTGCGTTCCAAAACTAAGACAAATGAGAAAAAGTGGAGAGATGATGAGTTGTATAGACTTTTTCCGTGGGGTCTCAAGTTTACTTATTTAGGTATGTTTATTGTGGTCTGTTGTTTGTGTCTGATGAGAACAGACGAACATGTTAGCATATTTTGAAACATATTGTCTTTGGATCTCCTCAACATTAACCATCATCATGACTATCATGTTAGCATATCTTGAAACGTTTTCGTTTAAATTATTCAACTTTACATAAAAAAAAAGAGAGAGAGAACACTGCAAAAGAAAGTCTCAGATTGATTGATTGTTTTTTGGACAAAAAGAAAGAATAAAACAGATGAACAAAACATGATACAGAAACTCTTTAGTACTCAATTTTATCCTCACTCACAAACAAAGTTTCATACATTTTGGTCTGAACCAGATGTGCATTCTTTACCTCTTTGTCACATCCTTTGTTCAAGAGTCCTTCATGTAATTGCACAAAACTGTCTCCCTCTTCAATTTTGGAGCTTCTTTTTAGCTTCCAATGAACAAAAAAAAGAAGTTTGTTGTTTATTACTCAGAATGAGAAATCCATGTGCTCATGTTCAGGTGTCCTGTAAGAAAATCCATTGTCATCACTAGATCTTCGTTTGACTACACTTGCTCGTTGAACCAACCTCACCAGCTGTTGCACCACCTCTGACATTGGAGGCCTGAACTCTGGCTCCGGCTACATTAACAAACAAAAAAAGAAGAAGATGGTACTTCACCAAAACAATTTCATTTTCTTAGAGATGGTATTAAGTTACCTGAATAACAAAGAGCAATGATATCCGCAAAAAGAGACAGTGACTTAGCTGGATACATGCCATTAAGCGAAGGATCAACCATTTTAGACAAAGCATCTATATCATGTAGCTGCGGGTCGCCCATCTCACTAATGATTGCTCTGCTCTCGTCCTCGAGCTATCAAACCACACACACACAAAGCAAAGAAAACTGAATCAATGGCTCTTTTTGTGGGTTGACATTAGATTAAAAAAAAAAAGGAAAAAATATAGAACCTGTCAAGAGGCTTCCGACCAGTTAAGAGCTCAAGCATGACTACTCCAAAAGTGTACACATCACTTTAACAGTATAGATCCCAGACAATGCAAACTCTGGAGCGCTGTATCCAAATGAACCCACCATTTGAGTCGAAACCCGTCTCTCAGTGTTAGGATTCAAAGCAGCTAACCCACAGTCTGATAAGTGGGGTTTAGCTCTTCATCTAGCAATATATTCGCTGACTTGAAGTTCCTATGTACAACTGAAGGCAAGCAACCTCATGCAAGTACTCCAGAGCTTTAGCAGTCCCAAGCGCCACTTTAACACGCGCGTCCAAGTCAAGTTCATGCTTCTATCATCATTCAAGTGAAGCATATCGTCTAGATTCCCGCTGCCAACGTACTCATAGACCAGAAGACGTTGGCCGTGCTCGGTGCAGTATCCAGCCAAGGGAACAATGTTCGGATGCCTCAATCTCGACATGTTGGAAACAGCTTCTAGGAAATTATCTTCTTCTTGTAACGAAAGCGCTGCGTTATCAATCTTCTTGATCGCCATTACCTTTCCATTGGGAAACTCTGCTCTGTAGACACGGCCTAGAGATCCTTCACCGATGATGTTTTCTTGGCTAAAGCTGTTTGTTGCTACTTGGAGAGAGGAGACGGTGTATGGTGAAGCAGTGATTGGAGATCTCATTCTGCTTATCTTCATTACCCGGTCGACCGTTACTTTCTCTGCAGGCGAAGACTTCAAGTCTTAAACCCTCTGCTCTTGCACTTGGGTTGTTCCACTAAGTGGTAGACTTCTTTGAGAAGCTCTTTTTGTGCTTCCTCCAACTTTCTTTCTCTTCTTATGAAGGCATAGGTAAAGAACAAGTGCTATGATACCAGTAACAAACAGAGAACCGAAGACTATACCAGAGACTACTCCCCAGACAAACCCTTTTCAGAAGACTTTCCTTTAGCTTTAGGGCTGGTTTTGGGTTTCTTAGAACCAGAAGGTTTCCCTTTTTTGTCAGGTCTTTCTGGTTGAGGAGATGCAGGGGCATTATCAAAGGAGTTGCCATCATAGCTGTTACATATTGGAATGTGAAGGCATAAAAAAAAACTGAAAGAGTACTCTAAAGTAAAGAAGTAAACAGATTGTTATTGAGAACTTACATTAAGGTCTTGATAGAGGTGAGCTCTTTAGGTATGGATCCATTGAAATGATTGTTTGCAACATTTCTGCCAAAGAAAACATATAAGGATGGGGAGACAACACATTCGTTGCTTTTGTCTATCTAAAATTGAAAAACTTACAGAGTTGTCAAAGGCAAACCGGGAGTACATCAATGTACCTGTCAACTCATTGTTCTGAACATAGCTGTCAAGAATGAAGATATCATCATAATTATGAATCTCTTTTTTGCACTTTTTGATTCTTGTTGCAACAAAGAAAGTTTAAAAACACTCACAGAACGGAAAGTTTAGACACTGTACTCACAGAACTCGAAGATCGCCACTGAAGTTGTTGTGAGAAAGATCCCTGAACAAAGCAACAATAAGATCAATGGCCGACTGGAACCAGAGATATCATTATCATAAAGAGATCTTACAAGGTTGAAAGTGAGTTATGATCAGCAAAGATATCTCCTATCGACATTGAAAGTGAATTACCACTTACATTCCTAGAAAACAACAATTTCAAAACGTTAATATACAAGAAGACTAATTATGCTAAGCCTCACAGTTTAAAAAGTCAAGTCAAACTCACATGTAAGTAAGAGAAGCCATAGCAGATATGGAGTATGGAAGGCTACCACTTAAGTTGTTTCTCGCCAAGTTTCTGCATTGCATTTTCTTTCAGCTGTTAGTTTAAGACTGTACACTGAGACTAAGTACTATAAAGAATCAGTACAGGCTTGTGAGATTCGGTGGCAGTTGATATGGAAGTGTGTCATGGATGCTGTTTCCGCTAACATCCCTGTATCAAAGTGAAAGAAGTCTAATGTTATCAAATCAAATCCTCATAACAGAACAAAGATAACACAAACAAAAAACAAAAAGACAGTACAATTTCTGAGTGACATAAGGTCTGAGAGCAAGTATCCAAGAGTGCCAGAGACTCCTGAATCCGATATGTCTCTGTTAAAACCCACAAGGGAAACAAGAACATTACAAGACACTCAAGAATCATCATCATCACCAATGCCAAAAGTGAAAAGAAACAAAAAAAAAAAAAAAAAAGGTGGTTTCTTTTACATAGAGACAACTGCTGAGCGCTCACAAGTAATCCCTTTCCATGACTCTCCACATGGATCACCACCTCCATTCTTCCAATTGGTTAGCTGTGAAGGACTATTCAGTGAAGTATACAAACCTGAAGGGCTTGAACTGCAATAACACCAATGAAAAGAGAACAAACAACTCATGAGTCCATAAAACCCCAATCAAGGATCTTTCTTCAAGTTACAACTTATCTAAAGTCATCCACTTTCAGGAACACAAAGAAACCCAGAAATCTCAGGTCTCAAATCATAAAGATCTCTAAAGAGACGATCACAATGAGGTAAAAGCAAAAAGGTAAAGTCACAAAAGTCATAAAGCTCAGTACTTTACCATCAGATGGATCAGTAACACAGTTCACAACGGAGAATCCAGAGATCGAAGAGAAGATTAGAAGCAAAACAGGAACATAGCTCTATCTCCGGTAGCCATTGAGTGTCGGTGGTGATCACATTACATTGCAGAGAAACGTTGCCATGAAAGCTCTAAAAGGGGAAAGCAAAAGTAAAGAGAGTGACAGAGAAGAAGAAGAAGAATAGTTACAGTGGGTAGTTAAAAGCGTCGCAATTAAAGAAAGGTATATGTAGTGACTAGAGAGAGAGAGAGAGAGAGAGAGAGAGGGAGATTCCTAGCTTCGTTGAATTAATGAAGAGAGAGAAGTTATTATTATTTTTTAATTCAGGTTCATATTAATTTGATAAAACTTAGTTTAAGACTTCATTAGGCAAGATTTAATGATGATTGTATAAGTGTTCTCTTGTTTTTGACACTAAGTATTACACTAGATGTCAAAAAAGTATTACAGTATATAAAAATATGAGATGAAACTGTTGCTGAAGTTCTTGAGCTGTTGATGATTGATAGTATCTGACTATTGACCGGTGTTTGTGTCGGTGTGAGTTTGGAATTTTCTTTATATTTTTTGTCCACATTTGAAGAATTAACTTTATTAAGCGTTTTAAAAGTGAAAAAGTTTAATTTTTGGGGAATAAAAAAAGCTAGCAAACATTTGACTCGCGTTCTTTATGGGCTCTATTTGCCTTTCACTCTCATGTTTAGTTGGCTTTCTCCAAAGCTCTTTCTTAATCTCTCTCTACCTGTGCCCACGCCTTTCTTATACTACACTTTTATGTTTCTGTTCGACCACGTTAACGAGCTAATTCCACACACGTTTGGTCACCATTTGTTTGGTACATATCGCTGTCTCTCATTATGCAGTATTTTCGAAGTTTGAATACCATTTATGTTTTCATTACCAAATCGTATTCGGTTACCAACCAATCAAAGACATTATACGACCAGGATAAATAAATAATATTTTTTGACGTTGTGCATGCGTTTCTTTTTCCGATATATCATATCTTAATGGTCGATGGTAAGAAAAATGGATTTGTAAAAATTATAAATTTAATATTGACAGAATATACACAACTAACTCTTAGGTGTAAATCCATGATAAAAACTAAGAAATGTTACTTAATTTAACTGAAAATGTTAAGCAAAAAGGTTAAAGATAGCAGGATCAAACTATATTTGAATCAGAATTATTATTTTTAAAGAGGATAAAGAGTGCTATAATTGCAACAGAAATGAAAACGACATGTATATTTTACAAAGAAACGTGGGATAGTTTCCAGAAAACGACTAATAATAGAATGCAGAGAGTGAAAAGTATTGTCCACTCATGAAAACACGATATTGTGTTACCTTTTGGCATGTTCTCGTGTTATATTATTTTTTGTACTCTTATGAAAATATTATTCCTCTCTCAAGATATATTTTAATTCACAATGAGTAAATATATAGAGATAAAAGGATTTATATTTAAAGCTGAAAGTGAAATCATATGTGTGGTTCCAATCTGGCTAGCTTATAAACCTGTTCAGCTGTTCTTGTCAGCGAAGAAGAACGAACATCAATGATTAGTTAATGGAAATAACTTTTCCATTTTTATTGATAATTTCATTATACGTTTTATATGTTTGTTAAATTTTATATTGAAGTTTGAATTTGAAGGATAGAGTTGTATAATAATGTAACATCCGATCTAATGTGCAGATGTAAAGCTAGGTTTGGTTTTGATTTCACTTTCAAAGAAAAGCAACACTAGTTGTCAAAGTTTTTTTTTTGTTGAATTAATTTAACATTCTTAAAAAAAATATGATCTTGCCAATATATTAATTTCGTTGGACACAGTAAAACATATATGAGTTTCATATTCTATTGTAGTTTTATTTTATTTGTCACATTTATAGATTTTTTTTTAAGTCCCCAACGATTAATTAGACAGTATAACTAAAGAAACAGTTCTTATTTATCTTTTTGTATATGTCTTTGGAAGAATCAAGATTATCTCGATGGAGACTTTATTCTATTCTATGGAATGAAATCCCGTGATCTTGTTTCGATTCTTTCAACGTAAATATATTGAAATAGCGTAATTTCTGTCATAATCGAGCAAATAAAATACTAGTAATACAAAGTGTTGCTTTGTTTTGATGCAAGACTTCAGATGTATATTCACATGTATAAATTAATTAGGTGATGAGTAGTTAAGCCACTCATGTCAAACAATTGTATATGTAGCAAGCCAAATTAAATTCACATTACACGCAGGGGCGGACTCATGCCTACGCCAGGTGTGGCACGTGCCACAGGCTTCTTATAAATAATCTTGTTGAAAGGTATCGGCAATTGAGACTTCTTAGCTCTTCTGCCTTTAATGGTTGAGTGGTGCCTCATGTAACTCAAGTTCGAAACTTGAACTTGTTTTTTTTTTTAGACTTTTTTTACACACTTTGTTATATT
Source organism: Brassica napus (assembly GCF_020379485.1). NCBI lineage: Eukaryota > Viridiplantae > Streptophyta > Magnoliopsida > Brassicales > Brassicaceae > Brassica > Brassica napus. The sequence goes on from NW_026014212.1 coordinate 9,084, forward strand.
TAGTCACCCTTTTGTAAAATAAATGTTCACTTCTCCTTTGTTTTTGTTATCTAACAGAAATGAATTTCTTTTCTTCTTTTATTTAATATTGGTTTTTACCTTTTTTAAAATAAAGTTACTTTATTTAAGTTTTATTTTAACAATTATTTTTTATCAAGTTTATATTTTTCAACACTTAAACTAATACAAACTAAAATGAATACACGTTTTCATAATAAAATTATATATAATATTTATTTTAATATTACTGAAAATTATTTAGCACTATAAAAATATTTATCTCTTTTATATGACTCGTTTACAATAAATATTTATTTTAAAATGTAATTTTATAAAATATAACATAATATAACTAAACATATATTTTGAATAAATTAATTTATAATTAATGTATGTATATATATATTGTGCCCCATGTTAAATTATTTTCTGGATCTCCCCTGATTACACGTTTCATAAGTAAACCTTCTAACGAATTATGTTTGGAACTTTCATTTAGTGTTAATGTATCCAGGTGAATTCTACCAGGAATCACATTTAATGTTTGTATTTTCTTTGTTTTTCGCGAAAAGGTTACTAACTTAAAACTAACACAAGAAGAAAAATATGTATACATTGTTTTCCGGTAACGTAGAAACGAGTAATTGTATGTTTGTTTGGAAAGAAGTAATACGAGGTGTTGGTGTTGGTGTTGATGATTGAGTCTCTTGGAAGCTGTAGGTCTTTGCCCGGTGCTTCAAGGTTTAGGGGTGCTTTTCTCTCCGGGAGCTCACGGTAACCGAGAGCTTAGTCTACTCATACCTCTGCGTTGGACCATCGACCGCTACGTTACTTCCGGTCGTTCTCTTTGATCTTTCTTCTTCCGTTAGAATCAATTTCTTATAGGTGCTCTGTTTAGTTTTTAATTACTGTTTTTCCGCTACTTGTCTTCTTCGTTCTTCTGTAAAAAATTAAAAATTTGGTATAATAAAGTTAACATTTTACCCAAAAAAGAGAAGTAATACGAGTAATCTGTAAAATACTCATGTCAAAATGTAAAACCCTAGTGCTCATCAAAAATAAAAAACCTTGTGCGATCATTTGCTTCCAGCTTCGAAGGATATGAAATTTGTCAATCATAATATGTAACTCGGGCTATCTGGAAGGGGCCTTATTGGACCTCGGCCCAAAATAAATTGTTTGGTCACAAAACCGTTTTTAGAACTTTCTTTTCTCAATTTCGCAACATGTATCATGTCCGAAAAACTTCAAACCAACTTCGGACTATACCAATAAATTAGATGTGATTCTCATCATAATTTGTGAAGTCTGGAAAATATTTTAACAAATATAGAACATTGAAGCTAGTGGTGTTTGTTTAGTTGTAATGCTAATCGAATCTTTTGATATCATTTTCTATATGTTACCGAATCAATTGGTCTTTGGTTTTATATCAGAGTATATAGTGGGCTCCATATTCGAATCCAAAAAATCCATAAAAACATATTATGTGGTCGGGGCCACTGCTAGGCCATGTATTTTATTTACAAAATGAATGACAAGTTGCTAAAGTCTAATTCCAAAGAATATTCAATCATTCAACCAAATCTGTTTAGTGGACTATGAAATAAGACACCAACTTCTTGAATAATTTTCAGCATAAAAGCTAGGCCAAAATAATAGTGTTTTCTGCCACCACTCGCACGCTCAGCGCGCTACAAACATGTGCGTGTGTGTGTCCCCACGTTAACGCATGTCTTACCAAATCTTGAATACTACAGTACAGCCTTAATATGGGCGAAGTTTTTGTAACATTTTCGGCCCGTTACAAAGTCTTTGTTCGACTAACCCCGTTAGGCTTATAGCTACCAGTCAATAAATTCTCACTAAAAAATAACACAAAATATCAACATCAACGGCCGGAATTCGCCAGAACAATTGTGCGTTCTCATTATAAATAGAATAATTATTTACACAAATAATACTAACACGCTCTCGTTTTCATTAGTTGACCCTTTTTAACCCGATAACTCTCTCAGATAGAATTTTGTCACAAAAATATAAGTGTATATTTAAACCTCAAAAATTAAAATGACCAAAATAACATTTTTTATTTTAAAATTTTAATTTTTTTAAATTTGAAATTTTATCCACAAAACCCCACTTCTCAATTCTAAATCCTAAACTCTAAATACTAAACCTTAAACCCTAAATTCTAATATCTATTAATTACCCTTAGGATATAAGTGTATATTTAATTGTTTTGATAAAACATTTAAATCTATTTTGGTCATTTTTATTTTTAAAATCTATATTTGTGACAAAAACTTTTTTAGATCTATTCTAGAGAATTTCTCTTTTAATTATGAATTAAAAATTTTATTTATGTATCTATTAAAATAAAAACATTATTAATTATAACCACAATTCAAATAATATCAATCAATATAATGCAAAGGATTATAAAATTTACCCAATTTTTTTATAGTTTTACATTAGAAGTCGAAATCACCATCAATTTTAGAGTATTTAATGATTAATGAACAAAGTACACTACCCGTAAAATAACATTATTGAAAGAGTGAGCTACACAATGCATGGCACAAGACTGTAGAAGAAGCAAACCAGAGAATGAATATCAATGGATTCTTTAATATAGACAAAGAAACCACTTTCCACAATTAGCAGCCCGACTCATAAATAAACAAATACGAAGAAAAAGTTGTCGGTTTGCTGTCAACATCACAATTGATTTAAAGCTTATCACAAAGGAAGATTCAGAATTACTAAACTGATTCTTTTCAAATTGTTTATTAGTATTAGGTGAACGAACGTAAAGTAGCCTTTCACAACGGCACTAAAGAATAAAAAGAAAAATATAATAAATAATATAAATTGATAGCTTTTGGCAAAGCCAGTGAGCGTCACCAAGCAAAACTCTGGCCGTATTCTCTCCCTCATCTTCATCTTCGTCTTCTTCTTCCTCGCGACTGTATGATCTCTTTCATCACCCACTCCCTTAATAACTGCTTCTCTTATCAGTTCCCTCACCAACATTATCTCAAAGCATCATCATCATCACAAAATTTTAATAAAAAAATTCTGAAAAAAGTAACCTTTTTTTTTAAAATATTTTGGTTAGATTTTTGAGGCTTACGTTGTGTGTTTGCTTGTAACATAGCCACTGAAGAGGTTAAAGAGCAAGAAAGTTCTTTGCTTTTTAGATGAATCTGGAACTGATGGCTTGTTACACTCCTCATCTCTAGGGTTTCTCTCTGTTTCCTTCTTCCGTGTGAAAGTTGTAAACTTTTTCTCCTTTCTGGGTTTTGAATTGGTCAAAGCTTTGACATCTTCTTGTAGCTTCTTGAGATTGTTTCATGTCATTAATGCTTTTGCTGCTTCTTTGTAAATTTTTACAGGTTGACATCTTTGGTTGAAGAAGCAAGGATATAAATAGATGGCTACACTTGTGGACATTGGTGTATCAGCTGGGATAAACATCCTGAGTGCCTTCATTTTCTTCGTAATCTTTGCAATTTTGAGGCTCCAGCCCTTCAACGACAGAGTTTACTTCTCCAAATGGACCTCAAGGGTTTAAGAAGCAGTCCTACCCGTGGTGGCGCCTTTGTGCAGCGCTTTGTCAACCTTGACTTCAGGGCTTACTTGAAGTTCTTGAACTGGATGCCTCAGGCTCTCAAGATGCCTGAGCCTGAGCTTATCGATCATGCCGGTTTGGATTCTGTTGTGTATCTCCGGATTTACTGGCTGGGGTAATGTTTCCAACTGGAAATCAAGAAGCATAAGAGTTACTATTATGTTATATGATTCTTTCAACACAAAAATCTCTTATGTGTTCTTTATATGTGCAGGCTTAAAATCTTTGCTCCAATAGCAGTGCTTGCCTGGGCAGTTCTTGTGCCGGTGAACTGGACAAACGACACATTGGAGTTGGCTAACCAGCTGAGGAATGTAACTTCAAGCGATATCGATAAACTATCTGTCTCAAATATCCCAGAGTATTCAATGAGGTGCGTTAGACCTTACCACCATCTTGGGTCTTTTGTAAAGTTTGAGCTACAACGTTTTGACTTTTTCCAGGTTTTGGACGCATATAGTGATGGCGTATGCATTTACAATCTGGACTTGTTATGTGCTGATGAAAGAATATGAGACAATTGCTAACATGAGGCTCCAGTTTCTTGCATCAGAAGCTCGCCGACCTGACCAGTCACTGTAAATACTCTTTTTCGTTTATTTTCCTTGGTTTAATCTTTACAAGTCGTGTACAGCGATCTAATATCTTTGGGATTTGTAATAGGTTCTTGTCAGGAATGTACCTCCGGACGCAGATGAAACTGTTAGTGAACTGGTGGAGCATTTTTTCTTGGTCAATCACCCTGATCATTACTTAACACATCAGGTTAGTTCCTTTAGAAGTGTTTGAAATACAGTTATTAGATGCTTCCTCGTTTCTTACTTTTGTCTGCAAAACAATATGTAGGTTGTATGCAATGCAAACAAGCTCGCTGATTTGGTGGAAAAGAAGAAGAAGCTGCAGAACTGGCTTGATTATTACCAGCTCAAATACTCTAGAAACAACACTGGGAGAATCATGGTGAAGGTACTTGATATCAAATCTCAGTCTTGATATAGTTTATTTTGTTCTGTTATCTTAATTATCTTGATCAACCAGCTTGGCTTCCTTGGGCTATGGGGACAAAGAGTGGATGCAATCGAACACTACACTGCTGAAATAGACAAACATCAAAAGAGATTGCTAAAGAAAGAGAAGAAGTGGTGAATGATCCCAAGTCCATAATGCCAGCAGCTTTTGTCTCCTTCAAAACTCGTTGGGCTGCTGCCGTCTGCGCTCAAACCCAACAGACCCGGAACCCCACCCAATGGCTAACCGAATGGGCTCCAGAGCCTCGCGATGTCTACTGGCCCAATCTCGCTATTCCATACGTCGCTCTCACCGTGAGAAGGCTGTTGATGCACGTCGCTTTCTTCTTCCTTACCTTCTTCTTCATCGTACCAATAGCTTTCGTTCAGTCTCTTGCTACCATCGAAGGGATTGTGAAAGTTGCACCCTTCTTGAAAGTCATCGTCGAGGAGTAAGTCTCTTCACATTCTCTGTTCTTGAATCTTGACTGATACATTACTATTGGATGCAGTGAGTTCATGAAGTCAGTGATACAAGGTTTCCTACCTGGTATAGCACTGAAGCTGTTCCTCATCTTTCTACCGTCCATCCTCATGATCATGGCCAAGTTCGAAGGCTTCACATCGATCTCATCCTTAGAGAGACGCTCGGCGTTTCGCTACTACATCTTCAACTTCGTGAACGTCTTTTCTCGCCAGCGTCATCACCGGAGCTGCCTTCGAACAGCTCAGCGCTTTCCTCAACCAGTCCCCAAACCAAATCCCCAAGACCATAGGTGTTGCCATACCGATGAAAGCGACCCTTCTTCATCACTTACATAATGGTCGACGGCTGGGCAGGAGTAGCCGGAGAGATTCTGATGCTGAAGCCTCTGATCATGTTCCATCTCAAGAACACGTTCTTGGTCAAGACTGATAAGGACAGAGAGGAGGCGATGGATCCAGGAAGCATTGGTTTTAATACCGGTGAGCCGAGGATACAGCTTTACTTCCTTCTCGGCCTTGTCTACGCTCCTGTACACACCGATGCTTCTTCCTTTCATCTTGATCTTCTTTGCCCTTGCTTACATTATGTATCGTCATCAAGTAAAGTTTCTTCTCTTGCTACTTACATACTTACCTTCCTTCAGTTTTTGGTTTTTGAAGGTGGTTCTTGTTTCTTGTCAGATCATAACGTATACAATCAAGAATACGAGAGCGCTGCAGCGTTTTGGCCAGACGTTCACGGACGTGTCATAGCGGCGTTGATGATATCTCAGGTGCTTCTCATGGGTCTATGGGGACTAAGCACGCCGCGTTTAGCTGCACCGTTTCTCATCGCTTTGCCTGTGCTCACCATCGGTTTCCACCGCTTCTGCAAAGGCCGTTACGAGCCGGCGTTCGTCAGGTACCCTTTGCAGGAAGCTAAGATGAAAGATACGCTGGAGAGCGCGAGGGAGCCGAACCTGAACCTGAAAGGGTACTTGCAGAGTGCTTACGTTCATCCGGTTTTCAAAGGAGGTGAAGATGATGATGATGATGATGACTATGGTGATGATAAGCTGGGGAAGTTTGAGGACGAAGCTATAATTGTTCCCACCAAGCGTCAGTCCCGGAGGAACACTCCTGCTCCTAGCAAGATCAGCGGAGAGTCTTCACCGTCTCTGCCCTTTAGTGGTAAAGAAGTCTAGAGAGGCATTTTTCAAAAGAGATGGTTTTACAAGTATATATACATATGGTACTTTCTATATGTACATAGAGAGAGATAAGAGGATATGTGAGCTCAGTGTTTGCCTATGCATGGTTCACGAAAGACCTTAAGGGTTCTTTTGTGTTGCGTGCAACTTCAAATCTTTGTAGTCTTTGGACAAACCCATTTTTTTTACCATCAGATGAATGTGTCTGTGAAAGCAGTTTATGATCGTTACTAACGAAACTGGCAGAGCTGTTAGGCTATTTTCTTGACAAAAGAGTGATAAATAAGACAAAAACGAACAATAACGTACATATTGACAACTAAACTATTGACAGCTGAGTGGCAACAAAGATAATGTGTTCAGTGCTCATGTGATGAAATTTTAAATAAAACAACAATCATAAAGTTGAAATCCAAAACAACCTTAAAAGGGAATAAGGGAATGTCACAAGAGTTGAAATTAAAAATTATATATAATTGAAAGCATTTAGAACCTACAATAGTTACTCAAATTCTCCACATAGTCTACAATGGTGGCGACAAAAACTAGGATGCTTAAGCCCTCCCAGTCCTTGAATATAGACTCTTTTGACAGTGTTCCTCTCTATTGTAGAACCAAAAGCAGAGTTCCACGAGTAGACAAGTTCCCCAGTACGAGTCATTCCCAAACTTGGTAGACACGAGTATCTTCTCCTCCAAAGGAGACGACAATACATAGCTATGCTTGGACCATTTATGATTTCCAGCATCTTCTAGTACCCACAACACAAGTTCTTGTTCAACCCGATGTGAACCTAGTTATCTTTGTAGTTGAACAAAGTTGAATGACCAGTATAATAAGCACTAGGCTTTGGTAACATGTCTTCATCTTTGTTAATAAACTGAACTTCTCTGACCTAACATCAAAGCAAACTATCACAAAAGACCCTTATACATCACCATCCTCCTTAAAATTGAATTCGGGTTCGAGCTTTCTCCACAAACTTTTCAAGACTCCAATGTCAAAACCCAATAAGTAATGGGTGTAAAGAAGTTCATGTTCATATTCATACACAACACTTTGAACTGTTTTCCCATAGGATCATAGCCTAAGTATATTCTCCTGGGAGTGTCTTTTTGATATCTAGGCACTTTGGGTAATGCTCGGAATTTTCCTTGGCAGGTTACAAATCAGATGAAATTTCAGACGGGATTCTCTCTTTTCTTCTCTCCCCCACCGTTCGCCGTTCACACTCGTCAAATCCTCTTTTGTCTTCGATTCCGGTGGCCGGCGGAGGGTCTCTACCCGTCGGTGACCACCCCATTTTCTCCCGTGTCCAGCCTCCTCCCTGTTAAGCTCTCTCTCTTCCTTTTCCTCTTTGCGTATCACCTCTGGTTTTCGAGGATAGCGGTCGGATCTGTCGAACAAAAAGGTTTCTGAGCATGTACTCAGCAACCCCGGAGTGATAGCGAGGTTGTGGGTGGTCGGATCTAATCAGGAGGCGTCGATTTGTTGGTAGATCTAGGGTTTGACTTAAACGGATCTGGGTCAGATCTGTTACGGAGGTTCACCGGAGTGGATGAGTGTCGCTGCCTTCTCTCCTCTGGGTTGATTTCTGCCTCCTCTGTCCTCTCCTGCCTCCTCCTTCGACTGCTTTGTAAAGACTTCCCATCTAACCTTCGGTCCAAGATGTAAAGGCGAATCAGAGGCATTTGCTGGGGAATTCTTCTCCGTATTGATTTCTAAACAACCACCATGGCGATTGGGTATGTTTGGTCCTGTCTATGTGGCTTGAGATGGCCATGGGTTTCGTACCGTTGCTCTGTTCTATCTCTGGTCCATGTGACGGGTTTTTATATCGTTTTTGCCTGCTGATGGGAGCTCTAGCTTCTTCATACTTCAAAGCTTCAGAAGAAAGGAGACCGCTTGTTTCCTACCGACTCGATGCTTAGAAACTGGAACCTTTTAGTGCTCTGCTCGTGTGTGGGGACCGGAGTCGAGCCGATAGAACCTCCGCTTCCTTCAGCCAGTACTCACCAATGCTTATTCTATTAGCTCCCTCGCGTTGTGTTGGGTCAACAGGGTTCTGGCTCGTTGCCTTTCTGGAGTGTGTGCAGCGTCTGGAGTGGACTTTAAATGGTTGTGGTGGCCGGACCAGGACTTGGTCACTCCTGCTTCGCCTGTCCTCCGTTTGAAGTCGCCTTTGGGACGGTCCGCGGTGCCTCGGACTGTTCTCCGGTTGCCTACTCTACTGATCCCTTCTCTTGTTACAGGTTCCGGTAATGAGTTTCATGACGTGATCTACTGGAGCTTACTGGTTGTTCTGATATCTTAAACTTGCTAAGCTTTAGTCATATATCTAGAGATCGTGGCTAAACTTTCATTGTTCTAGAGAGTCTTTTTTACCTTTTTTTGTGGCTCTCTACAGCATCAAAACTTTGATTAGCCTCTTAGATATCTAGGATTTGATTCATCAAAACCTTGTATCTCCTTGTGTCATTTTGATTAATGAAAATTCACGTACTTATCAAAAAAAAAAAAAAAAAAAAAAAGGTTACAAATCACCACCTGCGCTTCTTTTCTTCCCCATCCCAGAATCAAGACCAATTCACATACCTGTTTACAGATATAAGTTGAATGGTTAAGAAACGTAGGATAGGGGATGGCCACAAGAGAAGAGTTATCGTCTGGATTATGAGGCTGAGGTGAAGTGTAGAAGAACAACTTGCCATCAGTTACGAATGTGAAAAGGAGCCGTGGACGAGTCAAAGACTTGGTCAAAACAGCTCAGTAAAATCAGGACGACTAAAAATGGATGCCCAGTATTTTGATAAGCAACTAAACCTAGCTATAGACGTTGCCGGGACTCGAGAGAATATCTCGATAAGTAGATCATCAGGAATTGTCTTTGAGTATTCTCTTACCGAGTTTAATGATTGTGTTTCATGTCTGGATGTGCTTAATATTAGACCCTCTGGGAACTGATGATCCAAACTTTCCATGGCAAATTTTGTAAACCCTAGATGGGATCGCTTCAAAGCTTTAAGATGAACCAAACCCTTCGGCTTTTTTTTTTACCGACTTTATTATATACAAGAATCATAAACAAGATCGCTTAAGGCCCAAGACATATTAGGTCATAGCAATCCTGAATGGGCTACATAAGGCCGATACATACGAGGTGACAACGTGTTATGATTTTGCATGGCCCTCTCTCACTCTTGGCCATCTCCCTCACTTCTGTTCTCCCTTGTATACACTGTTTTTTGTACATGTTCACTCTTTGTTTTTGTTTTTTTTTTTTTTTTTTGACATCGTCACTCTTTGTTTTTTGAGTCGATTACCATTTAGGACAATTTAGGAACTGGTAGTAAATCTTTCTAATTCCAATTTTAGCACCCCTTAAAATAAATAAAATAATTTTAAAAGTTTTTGAAATTATAATTTCTATTAAAATAAATATTTTTAAAAAAATAGGGCAATTCTCCATAATAGTCATTTTAAAGTTTTTGTCTCCAAATAGCACTAGAAGGAGAAAATCACAAAATAACATTCATTAGTAGACAAAATATCCATAATACCCCCAGTTAATAATACAACTAACAAATAAAAAAAAAAAAGAAAATGATTCTTCTTCTCTCTCGACAACGTTACGAAGAATCCCTCCTCCGACGAATCACCTCCGGCGACGAGCTGTTGATAATCTCCGGCGACGAACGTAACGAGATGTGTATCGGTATGCTTTAATCGTTATTATCAATGTTTTATGAAGAAAAGTTCAATTTTACTTAGGGTTTTCGACTTGAAATTTGGGGGTTTCAGTTTGTTGTTCTCCAGATAACACATTTGAACTTGTTTTGTTGTTTGAATCAAACAGAAAAGGCAGAATCAGAGTCGCAAAGAAGAAATTTCAGGAAGCTTTATTTACAAATAATTTGGTTTACGGAAGAAGACGTTTGTGACTTTGCTTTTGGTAAGCGATTTTGAATGTTTTATGTTCATATTTCTTCTCTTATCAAGCTTTATTTATTTCATATTCAGATTTTTGACAGTGCTCGTGTGGAGTGTTGAGGAATCTCGTTGGTGTTGAAGAGATCAAGAGGTATATGATTGAAGAAGACGATACGATGACAACTTTCATTAAGCTTATTGGATCGAAGGAAGAGATTGTTCAGGTAAATTCTATTGATCTTTTGTTAGGTATGTGTTTTAAAGATGAACAGAAACGTGAGGTCTTTGTTAGACAAGGAGGAATCCAGGAGCTAGTAAGTGAATTATCAGATCCCAATCTGTTGTCCTCTTCCAAATCTAAGGAGACAGCGTTAAGGGCAATCGATAAGTTTATGTTTTCGGATCGCCCGGTTTTTGAATGCATTGATGAGTTGCAAGTTCTTGGATCCTTTGCTGTATCTTCTAAGCAACAGGAGATCTCCGTTCAAGAATCAGCCTTGAAGGTTACGTCTAGGCTCTGTAGCTTACCAGAAGAGGTTAAGAGATAATGGGAGACACTCGCTTTATGCCTGAGTTAGTTAAGTTTCTTGACGCTGGCTTTGAAACTGTGTGTGAGATGAGCCAGAAGAATTGCTTTGTGTTCCTCAGTGTGACTATGATGAGTTTGCTTCTGAAAACTTGTGCTTTTTAAGCTTAGCTTTCTCAAACAACAGATTGATTTGATTTTCCTTTAGATTCCACTTTATATATCCCTGCTGGCATATTCATTTGTTGTTTGTTCGCATCTATTAATGTTTAGGGGAGCAGATCTTTATAGTTAAGTCAGGTGATATGATAATGTTTGAAAATTGTGTGCGTGAAATGAGCCAGAAGAGTTTGCTTGTATTCGTGAGTGTGACTGAGAGATGAATTTGCTTGGGAAACATTTTGAGATTTTTTTTTGGTTTTAGGAAGGCGTTTCATAGTTTCAGGATAGCTTTCCAGAAACTCTGATACTATTTGAAAAAATTTTTGGTTTGGTTTACGTAGGACAGGGACACAATGGGAGTTTCAATACCTTAATTACTAGCTCTGCCTGAGCTCAAGTATCCAATTGGATCAGAGCCAAAGTGATTGAAGAACATGACCAATTTTGGTTTGGATCATCGCCTCCTCTCTCAACGTCATCGGAAAAAAATCAAATGCTGAAGCGACGAGCACCGATCAAAAGTTTTGTTCTCCGCTCTCTGAATCTGAGATCTACATAACTTCTCTCATTTGTATTTTTATTGAACACCTTATGGTCACAAATAAAGTTTATTCCAAAAGAAGTAGCTGAGAGTCTAATATTGTTATTCCCGTTTGTTTTTTCTTGGAGACAAGTTCGGATAAAGCTTTGAAATTTAAAAAATCCTTTTTTTTCTTTCTGCTCTCAAAATTCAGACCTTAATGACATTTGGTTTATAACTTGTCTCCATTTATTTGTGAGATATGTTATTAAGTTGCATGACATTTGGTATACAATAATGCACTTTTGCTGTGTGAATGAATAAAATATGGTATCATTATAAAACACACGTGTTATCTAGGATAGCTTGTGAAATTTTCAGGATAGGTTTCCAAAACAAAATCGTGTAGGGAATGTTAGACGGTCCTTGTTCAGGATGGCTATCCTGAATTGGAACTTAATCGTCCAAAACAACAAAAACAAAACAACATAATCAAAATCTAGAAAAAATTCATTGGCTATAGAAATCACCAAATGGAGGTCATTGTCTACAAAAACATATCAACAACCAAACACATAACATAAAAATATGATAGCTTGAAGCATTTTCAATAATTATATCAAGAAAGTGTTAAATGTGGTATCATTATAAAACACACGTGTTATCTAGGATAGCTTGTGGAACTTTCAGGATGAACTTCCAGAAAAATAAAATGAGTGTGTTTTCTTGCATAAGTATGTTTTCGAAGAGAATCAAAGCGTGTAAGGAATGTTAGACAGTCCTTGTTCAGGATGGCTATACTGAATTGGAACTTTATCGTCCAAAACAACAAAAACAAAACAACATAAATAATCAAATCTATAAAAAAAAAAATTCATTGGCTATAGAAATCACCAAATGGAGGTCATTGTCTACAAAACAGGGAACACGTATCAAACAGAGAACATTAAATAGGATAGCTTGAAGCATTTTCAGTAATTATATCAAGAAAGTGTTAAATGTGGTATCATTATAAAACACACGTGTTATCTAGGATAGCTTGTGGAACTTTCAGGATGGGCTTCAAGAAAAATAAAATGAATGTGTTTTCTTGCATAAGTATGTTTTCGAAGAAAATCAAAACCGTGTAAGGAATGTTAGACGGTCCTTGTCAGGATGGCTATCCTGAATTGGAACTTAATCGTCCAAACAACAAAAAGAAAACAACATAATCAAAATCTATAAAAAATTCATTGGCTATAGAATCACCAAATGGAGGTTATTGTCTACAAAATATGGAACAGTATCAAACAGAGAACATGGAAATAGGATAGCTTGAAAGCATTTTCAGTAATTATATCAAGAAAGTGTTAAATGTGGTATCATTATAAACACACGTGTTATCTAGGATAGCTTGTGGAACTTTCAGGGATAGCTTCCAGAAAATAAATGAGTGTGTTTTCTTGCATAAGTATGTTTTCGAAGAGAATCAAAAGCGTGTAAGAATGTTAGACAGTCCTATCCTGAATTGAAACTTAATCGTCCAAAACAACAAAAACAAAACAACATAGTAAAAATCTTTAAAAAAATTCATTGGCTATAGAAATCACCAATGGAGGTCATTGTCTACAAAATAGGGAACACATATCAAACAGAGAACATGGAAATAGGATAGCCTGAAGCATTTTCAGTAATTATATCAAGAAAGTGTTAAATGTGGTATCATTATAAAACACACGTGTTATCTAGGATAGCTTGTGGAACTTTCAGGATGGGCTTCCAGAAAAATAAAATGAGTGTGTTTTCTTGCATAAGTATGTTTTCGAAGAGAATCAAAAGCGTGTAAGGAATGTTAGACAGTCCTTGTTCAGGATGGCTATCCTGAATTGAAACTTAATCGTCCAAAAAAAAAAAAAAAACATAATCAAAATCTATAAAAAATTTATTGGCTATAGAAATCACCAATAAAAGTCATTGTCTACAAAACAGAGAACATAGAAATAGAATAGCTTGAAGCATTTTCAGTAATTATATCAAGAAAGTGTTAAATGTGGTATCATTATAAAACACAAACAAATTGCTACATTACAGAGATCACGATCTTAAAGTGTCATAAAGGTAACAAGAGAGAAAAAAGTATTGAAAAGAAAAAGACTAAAAATACGATGGAGTTTAACAGATGCAAAGACAGAAGCTATATGAACTAAATCCACAAGCTTATTGCATACTATAAAGCTGGTCCAAATAGAGTTGTTGGTATGGAACTCACTCATCCTTATACTGTTGGATTTCACCTTCAGGAAAGTCTCCAGATGGGAAAAACTTCACGATAGGGATTGTAGGCGGATCAGTTTGTTGGGGCTTCTTCCTGCAAACATAAGCAAGAGACTGATCATTAAAGCAAACAACCAAAAGTGGCAAATCAAATTAAAAAAAGACGTAGAAAAACCATTACTTACTTGCTTTTATTCTTGTTTTTCTTCTTCTTTGTAGTTGAAGTCTAAGCTTAAAACAAACAAGAAGTAACTTATTAATCAACCATACACTCATGAACTCATCCATTCTCAATCTAAACCATAAGGCTATACTTTAAGTCTTAGAAAGCTATCAATAATCTAAACATTTAAAGACCAATTTTCTACAACCTAATTAATCAGTAACACAGAGAGATATCAAAAGGATTTTTTTTTCTTAATGGGTGATTGAATTTGAGACGCAAAAGAGCTCAAAACTATGTGATCAGTCAGAACACTAAAAAAAAGTATTCACCTTTGTTTCCTTCTCTTCTTCGTCGTTCTCCTCTTCTTGCATTCTCTGAAATCTCGAGTTTCTTCGAAAGTTCAAACTCCAATGACTGTATGGTCCCAGATCCACATTAGACACATCTGGATTATAGAGTGCCTCGGATGCAGTATCTGGTTTTGTAACCATTTTCACAATTGACTTTTCACACAGAAATCAAACACGTTTAGCTCAATTACAGATAGATGGCGGAGATGATTACAGCGGAGATGATTACGGCGGAGATGAACGACGCCAGAGACGATCGACGCCTGAGACGATGATGGACAAGATGATCGATGCCAGAGATGATAAAGGCCGAGATGATTCATGCTGGAGATGATTGACGCCGAGAAGAGACGAGCTGTCGTCGTGCTTTCGTGATTTCAAATTTCAGAAGAAAAAATATAATTAGAGAAAGAAAGGGGCATAAGAGTAAATGATCCTCTTTAATGAAACCTATTTTTGTGACTTTGGGCCTTGAGTGCTAGTTTGGGAACAAAAACTTGGTTTGGGCTATCTAGGCCATTTTCTCAAAAAATTATCCCGCGCTGTTGTTATTGTTTATTCCTAGAGTTGAACCCGTGACTATCTGAATATTTTTTTTCACTTTATATTTTTTTGTACCAAATCGTATAATATATATTTTTAAATTAAATGTATTAACTAATTGTTAGTATAACTTTTAAAACATACAAGTTTATTTAGTACTTTGAATAATTATATTTTTGTTATTTTAATCGTTTATTATATCACAGTGTTTCAAAAATTACTGGTATAATGTTTTCATATATATATAAGTCCAATAATTGGACTTATATATATGAAAACATTATACTAATAATTTCTGAATGGATTATTTTATATTTTATTTATATATTATTTAAATTAATTATGATATTTGGTTTTTATTTTATTATTTATTACTAATAAATATCAGAAAACATTTAATACGTTAAAATGAAATATATTAGGAAATCTATTGGAAAATCTATTTTGGTTTAGATCCGATCAATGAAATCTATAATTTAAATTAGGAAAATACAAACATACTTAAATATAGGTTCAATAAATATCTCAATGGCATGTCATTGTAAATAAGTGGTAAAATTAAGGGATAATCTAATTTTGTACTCCCTTTTTAATAGATTAGATTTGTTATATTAATCGTTTATTATATCATAGTGTTTCATAAATTATTGGTATAATGTTTTCATATATATAAGTCCAATTAGTTAATTGGACTTATATATATATGAAAACACTATACCAATAATTTCTGAATAGATTATTTATATTTTATTTATATATTATATAAATTGATTATGATATTGAGTTTTTACTTTATTATTTATTACTGATAAGTAATGGAAAACATTTAATATTTTAATACAAATATATTAGAAATCTATTGGAAAATCTATTTTGGTTAAGATTTGATTAAGGGAATTTATAATTTAAATTAGGAAAAGACAAACATACTTAAATATAAATTCAATAAATATCTCAATGGCATGCCACTGTAAATAAGTGGTAAAATTAAGGGGTAATCTAATTTTGTACTCCCCTTTCAATAGATTAGACTAGATTTTGATCCACACGCCCGCGCGGTATATTTCTTAAAAATATTGATGCTATTTGTTTTTTATGTCACTATTTAGGGTTGGGAAAAAAACTCGAATTCGAAGAATCGAACCGATCCCAATCCGAATAAGTTGTATCAAATGCGAACTGAAATTGATTAAATATCTGAATTATTCAAATTTTGGCATTTGAAGAACTGAAACCTAATACGATCCAAAACGAAGTATTTATATACTTATACATATTAATTATTTTAAGATTTAATATATATAAAAACATCCAGAATATATATGATACTTTTAGTTCGTTTAAATGCTTGAAAATATAAACAAATAATCAAACATAAATATCTAAAATAGTTAAAATATACTCAAAACTCCAAAATACTTAAATAATTATAAATTGGTTATCCAAATCCGAACCGAATCCTCAAAGATCTAAACCGAACACAAATCCGAAACAGATCCGAAAACGAACCCGAACGCCCACCCCTAACCACTATTATATATCTTATATGTGTCATCATAAGTAAAAAAATGTGTTATCATATAATTAATCGTATTTTATACGCACCATCAAATACGTTTTCTTATAATTAATAATATTTTATACGTACAATCATATACAATCACATATATTATTTTTAAATTTCAATGTGAAATATAAAACCATAATTTAAGTGGGTGTTTGAAATTGAGCTCTGTATTGTATTTTTTTTATATATATTGAAAATATTTTTATAATGTTTATTGAAAAATATGTTAGTAAAATCAATTTTGAATAACTGTATATTTTGCGTACTAGGTAAATCCTATATGAGCTTTATTCCCCTTTTAATAGATTAGATTAGTCCCAGGTCACGACATACTAGGTAAATCCTATATGTTGTTGTAAAAGTATGGGGAAATTGTGTGTTTATTAATGAATCAGAAGGTCCCTTTATATAGGGATTATAAGTATAGAAATATGGAAAGAGTACAAAAACCCAATCCAACTAGAATTAGGAAAACTACTAAAACAGAGAAAAGGAAAACTAGGCCTATGGCCGACTCTGAACTTCCATGTGGCCGACTGGGCTTTATCTTCCGGTCTTGGTTATGGCCATCCACTTAATGATTTATAACACTCCCCCTTGGATGCCATAACCATATGGGTTTGTAACATGCTTAATGTTGCCTCATTAAAACCTTTTCAGGAAAACCAAAAACCCAATGAGGGAAAAATGGAAACCGTGGTTAAGGAAAAAGAGTAACAACACATGAAACTCCCCCTGATGAATGCATCACCGAAGATCCTTCAGTTGGCGCATTCCTATCTGATATGTAAGGTTCTTGAATGTTGAGGTTGGCAGAGACTTGGTGAAAATATCGGCTGAATTGTCACTGGACCGAACTTGAACCACTTGAATTTCTTTAGCCTTCTGCAGGTCGTGGGTGAAGAAGAACTTGGGCAAGATATGCTTTGTCCTATCTCCTTTGATGTATCTATCTTTGAGCTGAGCTATGCAAGCTTCATTGTCCTCATAGATGACTGTGGTGCTTCCTTTCCCACGGCTAAACCACTATCTACTCGGATGTGGTCGGTCATATTCCTCAACCATACAAGCTCACGGCTTGACTCATACATTGCTATGATCTCGGCATGGTTGGAAGATGTGGCGACAAGTGATTGTTTTGTGGACCGCCAACATACTGCAGCTCCACCATGTATAAAAAACATATCTAGTCTGAGATCTAACATTATGTAGATCAGATAAGTATCCTGCATCAACATATCCGACCAAACTCTCCTTTGGCCGGTTAGTATAGAACAAACCAAGATCTTTGGTCCTTGCAGGTATCTAAACAGATGTTTTATTCCATTCCAGTGCCTCTGAGTTGGACAAGAGCTAAATCTAGATAGTAGATTCACGCAAAAAAATGGCAATGGTCTAGTGTGGCTAGCCAAATACATTAAAGCTCCAATGACACTTAGGTATGGCACTTCCGGACCGAGTACTTCCTCGTCCTTCTTCTTTGGTCCAAACGGATCTGTCTCTGGGTCGAGAGACCTCACGACCATAGGACTCGAAACGGATGAGCCTGGTCCATATTAAACTTCTTGAGTATCTTTTATGTATATGCCAACTGATGCACAAGGATTCCATTGTTTACATACTCAAGTTGTAGTCCCAAACAGAACTTAGTTTTTCCTAAGTCTTTCATATCAAATTTTTTCTTTAGACATTCAAATGTTTGGGAAATCTCTCCAGAGGTTCCTATGATATTCAGGTCGTCCACATATACCGACATGATTAAAAAACCCTTGTTGTCGAATTTCTTGATAAAAATACATGGACTTATTGGATCATTCTTATAGCCCTCTTTCACTAGGTACTCAGATAATCTATTGTACCATATTCGACCTAATTGTTTCAAACCGCACAAGGCTTTATTCAGTTTAATGCAATGCTGTTCTCGAGAACCTTTCTTATCTTTGAGCTCAATACCCTCTGAACTTTCATATAGATTTCATTATCCAGTGGACCATACAAATATGCAGTCACTACATCCATTAAGCGTAAATCTAAGTTTTCTTTTATGGCCAGACTGATTAGAAATCGTAATGTAATTGCATCCACCACATGGGAAAGTCTCCTCATAGTCTATTCCTGGTCTCTGTGAGAATCCTTGTGCAAAAAACTGTGCTTTATATCTCAATACTTCTCCTTTCTCATTTCTCTTCCTCACAAAGACCCATTTGTATCCCACTGGTTTGACATCTCTTGGTGTCACAATTATAGGGCCAAAACGCCTCTTTTCCTTAATGATTCTAACTCCATGTTTATAGCTTCTTTCCATTTGATCCAATCTGATCGTTGAGTGCACTCATATATGGACGTGGGTTCTAGATCCTCATTTATATCCATGATCTCAAGTGCTACCTTGTATGCAAATATATCATCGATGTCGATATCTTTTCTGTTCCATTGTGTTCCAGACATTATATAATTTGATCGAGATCTCTTGATTATCGGACCTGGTGTACCATGAAGTTTAGCATCCCGAACCTCATTGTATGGCACAATTGGTCCAACCGGTTCAGTTGTTATGGCCGGCCCACTCGGCTCGACCAGTTTTGTCGGCACGGCCGGTCCATCAATGTCATGGACGGTTTCCTTAATGCCCTCGGATCCAGCACCTTTCTTGGACTTCCGAGGTTGCTTATCTTTGGAACCAATCGGTCTACCACGTTTCAAACGTTGTTTCGACTCTGTAGCAACTTGGCCTTGTCCTTTCTGGACTTCTATTCTTATTGGTGCATTACAAGCTGGTATGTATGACTTAGTCACTCTATTCGGGTCAGCAAATGAATCTGTCAACTGATTAGCTAGCTTTTGTAGATGTAATATTTTTGGACTTCCATATCACATTCTTTAGTCCGAGGATCTTGCCAAGATATTGATGGTCGAGACCATTCTATTCCTTTTACCAACCGGCTGTATCTCCCCCTAAGGTCGGATATGTGGACTCATCAAAGTGTGAGTCTGCGTATCTGGCCTTAAATAAATCACCCGTGGTTGGCTCAAGATACTTTATAATGGTTGGGGAGTCATATCTAACATATATTCCCATCCTTCTCTGTGGTCCCATTTTAGTTCTCTGTGGTGGAGCAATTGGAACGTAAACGGCACATCCAAATGTTTTGATATGGGACACGCCTGGCTCATGACCCGTGAGTAATTGGGATGGTGAATATCTATGCTCACTAGATAGCCTGATGCGAATCAGTTCTGCTGCATGTAATACTGCATGTCCCCATGATGATACCGAGTTTAGACCTCATGAGTAATGGTCGGGCAATCAGCTGTATGTGTTTAATAAAAGACTCGGCCAAGCCGTTCTGTGTATGTACATGTGCCACGGAGTGTTCCACACTTACCCCCATGGACATACAGTACTCATTAAACGCCTGGGACGTGAACTCACCAGCATTGTCTAGACGTATAGTCTTTAAAAGAAAATTTGGAAAATGTGCTCTCAGTCTTATGATCTGAGCAAGCAGCCTTGCAAATGCCAAATTTCGTGTGGATAGTAGGCAAACATGCGACCATCTGGTCGATGCATCAATCAGGACCATGAAATATCTAAATGTCCCACAAGGTGGGTGTATTGGTCCACATATATCTCCCTGAATCCTTTCCAGAAAATTTATGATTTCCTTATTCACTTTGGCTGGTGATGGCCTAGTAATGAGTTTCCCTTGTGTACATGCTACACATGTGAGATTATTTGGGACAACTCCTTTGAATGTGTGCCCTTCAGAATTCATCATCAATCAATTTTGCATCATACTAGTACCGGGATGGCCAAGCCAGTTTATGCCATAGAGTGAAATTTTCGCAGGCATTAGCCTCGATCATACTAATCTTTGCACAGTATAGAACAGTAGACATTGCAGGTGTAGTTTTCTAGGATCTTTCTATTGACTTGTGTGATCAAAATAATGTTAAGGAACTCTTTACTTCATTTTCCCATGTTTCAACGTGGTAACCATTTAACCTTATGTCCTTGAAACTCAATAAGCTCATTTTAGAGCTGAGGGAATATAAGGCTGGCTACACCCGCAATAGTATGTATATTGGCACTTTGCATTGTGAGATTTATGAAATATCTTTTGTCTCTAAGAATTGTGTGACTTGATCCACTATCCACCACAAGTATACTCATCTCATCTTTTTCATTCTATATGTAATAAGATTTATAATCTCAGAGACTTTTATAAAACTTTAAAATAAAACTTCATATATAAATTCAAAACATCAATAGTAATGAAAAAACACAAAGCAATCATAAGACAATCAAACAAGATGTCGAATTAGTTATTAAGACAATCTGAAGTCTCATGATCCATAAGGTCATCCTTTCATGGTCGAAATCATCAACAGCATCATACCCGTTATCATGAACCATATGGGCTTCCGGGTTCTTGTTCTTAAGGCTCTCTTGATAGAGTTCACATAAATGCTTAGGGGTTCTACAATTCTTGGCCCAATGGTTACTCATCCCGCACCTGTGACAAATGGATATGGTCGAGTAAGAAGGCTTGGATATGCCGCCTTGACCGCGGCCAAAAGTGCCTCTTCCACGGCCATAACTGGAACCACGACCACGGTTATTGTGGTTTCCATACCCACGGCCGTATGAGTAGTTGTCACGGCCACCACGTCCCTTGTACCCACCACGGCCTCTGCCGTGTGATCTTCTTTCATTATAGACGTGGTTGCTTTCTTTGGGATCTTTCTTTTCTTGTTCAGCCTTGTTGGCTTCTGGTAATGGTGCTGATCCGGGAGGTCTCATCTCACTGTTCTTCTTCAGGAGTTCATTATTAGCCTCGGTCAGATGTAGGCACGAGATCAGATCAGTGTATGTGGCGAAGACTCTCTCTCTATACTGATGTTGCAGCAACACATTTGTGGAATGTAATGTGGAGAAGGTCTTATCAAGTAACTCTTTCTCGTTACTTCTTCTCGACAAAGTCTCATCATTGAAACTATCTTAAACAATATGGAATTGTATTCATCCACAGACTTATAGTCCATGAATCTGAGATTCTTCCACTCATATTTAGCCTTTGGAAGTAGCACCGTTTTCTGGTGATCATATCGCTGCTGTAAAGCGGTCCAAAGGTCTAGTGGATTCTCCATGGTAAGATACTGATCTTTTAGACCTTCAATGAGATGGTGGCGTATTATACTTATCGCCCTATATCGATTCTTATCATTCTCATTGTTGCCCTTGATGATAGTATCACTGAGTCCTTTTGACCTCAGGTTGATCTTTGTATCTAGCGCCCATTGCAAGTAGTTATCTCCAAGAGATTCAGGGCATCATAGTCTAGATTTGAGATTTTCGACATCTGAATCACATTATCAATCAGATTTAGGGTTTCATAATGTGATCATTCGACCATAAGACAAACAAGAATCTCGGCCATAATCAAGTCTTATGCGGCCATAAATCAATCAATAGTATTGACTATATAAATCTACTTAGACCATGGTGCGAACAGTCCTAGTTTATGATTCTATATGTAACGAAGAGATTAGGCCACACGGCCATATAATGTCATGATGCAAACTACACAAGTTATGAAATCTATATATCATGCTGGTCAAGAATGCATTATAATATCATTCAGCTTTATATGTTATGCAAAAAAATCCTAACAATCGGTTTTATTATGCAACAATATATACTAGGGTTTCAATTTAAACCATGAGCAGCCGTTTTTAGCATTATGAAATCAAGGTTTCAAGGCCTTTCGGATTTAAATTCGAGATTAGATTATTCAATCTAATCTATCCTAAAACCTCAGATCATCAATCATTCAAACAAGAACAATTAAAACCGGATTCAAACTTTAGGTTTAGGGTTTCGATTCCAGAAATTAGGGTTTCTTAAGTTCAGATCAGAACAATCAATAAAACATCAACATGTTCTAATGAATCGATTTCAAACTAGTGGTTATAAGATGATTAGTTTTAAGGTATAGTTTTTTTTTTTAGGGTTTCATCAAGAACAATCGGGTTTCCATAATAATGGATTAGGGGTTTTAGGGTTTGATCATTATGTTCTCAGATTAATCAGTATACCTTTGTTTTGTAGGGTTGAACCGGACCACCAAAGATGAACGGACGAACCTCGAGCTGCACATGAACGGACGCGAGTTGGTTTCGGACGTCGGACGCGAACGGGGAACGCCTAGGAGCTGAGCTGATCGGATCGTCTAATGCTGGTGGCTTGGTTGGATTGCTTCACCGTGTGCTAGGGCTTTCACCGGAAAAGGAATTTTGGATTGCCAAGTAAAAAGGAAATCCGGCTAGGGTTTTGCCAGAAAAGGAAAGAGCCGTGGAGGCATCTTGGTCGCCGGTGAGTTAGGGTTTTTACTGGTCGGACTTTAGCTTTTGATTGCAGAGAAAAATCGTGCTGATAACGTGTTGTAAAATATGGGGAAATTGTGTGTTTATTAATGAATCAGAAGGTCCCTTTATATAGGATTACAAAGTATAGAAATATAGAAAGTGTATAAATACCTAATCCAACTAGAATTAGGAAAACTACTAAAACAATAAAAGGAAACTAGGCATATGGCCGACTCTAAACTTCCATGTGGCCAACTGGACCTTATCTTTCGGTCTTGGTTATGGGTCATCCACTTAATGATTTATAACATATGTTTTTATTAAGGTTGATCCATTCTAGATGACATGACTTATCAGATCCTAAACAAGATTCTAGGTTCACTTTCACCTGACTTATATGAAATCTGATCTCTTAAACTTTTCATTGGCTTGACTTGGTTCTTACTTCTTGAATCAATAATTGTTACTTTTCTAGTTAGTCTATATTCTGAAAAATCCAAATCTGCGAAAATGATTATTCTTGTATTAAGCAAGCACCTTAAACAAACAGCCCCATAATGTATCCATATATATCTGGATAGCGTGCGTGCCTCCATTTAAATGTTGTGAAGCAGTCTCTATTTCTTTTTTTTTTCCTTCAAGGTTTATAATCGGTTATATAGTCTACAAATTATATTAATTTCACAGGGATATTCTCGCTATATTTGCCATATATTTGGTGTCATGGGAGAGTAAACACATACATTCTTTATCAAGTATCTTGATTCCCACTTGTGATAATTTTTCTTTCTTACGTTGTGTATCGCCATCAGTAAGTTTCTTTCATGCTACTACTTCCTTTCTTCTTTCAGTTGGGTTTGGTTTTGTTTTGAAGGTGATTCTTGTCTCTTCATGGTTATTACAAATTTTAAGGTTTCATGAGACTGAAGTCTAATGCCGGTAATTAGAATAAAAACCTGTGCCTGATACAACAAAAATTGAAACTATTTTCTTTTCTTTATAAACGAACTTGAGTACAATTAAACAGGAACTTGAGCTGACTTGTCTCTCATTACTCCTCATTGACTTGACTGGTCAAAACCATTTTCTTTGTTTGTTTTACCATCAGATGAATGTGTCTGCGAAAACGATTTACAATCGTAAGTTCGTAACCAACGAAACTGGCAACGCTGTTGGCTATTTTCTTGACAGAGTGATAAATAACACAGAAAAAAACAGCTCAGTGAAATCGGCCGGGACAATGAAGTATAGATGCGCAGTATTTGGATACGCAGCGAAACATAGCTATAGACTTTAAAGGGACAAGATAGAATATACCGATAAGCAGATCTTCAGGCATTGGTGAGTCTGAGTACTCTTTCACCCTTACAGCATCTTTAAAAGCTATTAGGATCAAAATCTCAGCTGAGTTAAACCTTACATACTAAAAATATCTTATTTCAATGAATTACATTTTCACTTCCTAATTAATGAGTTTGGACTTGATCATCTCGAACAAGCCAACAGACTAGACTATGAAGGAGAATGAATTAAATTTGGACATCTCAAACGACCGCTTTCTTCTTCTTTCTATATATTGTATGTTGCGGAGGAAAAACCACATGTACACACATAATAGCACCACATGGGGCAACCTTGAGCGTACGGTAGCGGTTAGAATTGTCTTCAAGGCATATATATTTGTTCTTTTCTTATTTATAGTCTTCAAAGGCATAGACAGTTTATCGACTCAATGAATCATTGTTGTATTTATTTACAGAAGCTAAGATGAAAGATACACTGGGGCTGCGACAAATCATACTAGATGAAAGATACAAACACTGGAGTGCGAAAATCCAAACAACCCTCAAAGGAACATGTCAGAATAGTTAAAAAAAATCCAAATATAGTCTTTAAGTAACAATATATGAAAAAGCCTTTTTGAACACGCTTAGATAAACTTCATATTCTCCACATAGTTTACAAAGGTGTGACAAATTCTAGGATGTCCAAGCCCTTCCATTCCCTGGATATTGACTCTTTTAACAGTGTTACTCTCCAAATTGTAGAAGAGAAGGAAAGAGTTCCACGAGTAGACAATTTCACCTTTACTAGTCATTCCAAGCAACAACTTTTGCCTACCCATCCTGTAGTGCCTCATAGGAGAAAATACAAAGCTACGCTTGGGACCATTTATGATTCCAGCATCTTCTAGAACCCACAACTCAAGTTCTTGTTCAACCAGACAACGTGCACCTAATTTACCTTTGTAATTGAACAAAGACAAGAATACCACATGTCTTCATTGTGTTTATAAAGCTAAACTTTTCAGACCTGACGTCGAAGCAAACTACTATCTTAGAATATTTTCGGAAGTAAAAAACGCGGTCTATGCATATATCACCATTTATTTCACCGTTGTTCACAAATGGAACTTGTGTTCGAGCGTTCTCCAATAGACGTTTTCCAGACTCAATGTCAAAACCTGATGAGTGTTGGGTCTTTCATCACGTGACCAGGTCATACACAACACTTTGAACTGTTTTCCCAACGA
>NW_026014213.1:0-8082 GCF_020379485.1 Brassica napus
TGTCCACCATGACGCCATTGATGATCCTTTGTAACGTGCAATGCTGGCTCACTTGCCTTCACAGCAAAGCACAAGTCTGGAGTGTGATGGTGAGGTAGATGAGTTTTCCCTACACTTCCTTTATACTTTGGATCCAGAAAGGCCTTGGTATCTTCAAATAGCCCCCTCACTTGTACCTTGTAACCATCTCCAAGAGGCACCTTTGCTGTCTTGTCTGCTTGTTACGTGCATCTTTTCAAAAGATCAATGGTATACTTCCGTTGGGAAATGACCTAAAGCCTTCCTTAGATCGTTGAATGAGAGAATAAGAGTTGATATATTGAGAGAGGAAGAGAGTTGGAGTAGACAGTAACTTTGGAGTTTACTGTGGTAACTTTGTTTAACCACAGTAACAACTTGGGAAGTTATCTGATGGCATGAGAAGGTAACTTAGTGAAGGGAAGAGAGTAAACTCGACCAAAGAGATAAGGAAGGATAAGGGAGCACTTGACAGCCTGTATGATGCTGGAAAGGAGAGGATGCTTTTCTACTAGTGCAAGCATGTGGAAAGCACAGCCAAGTGATTCAAAAGGAGTTCCAGCCTGTCCTTTGACTACACATGCTTATACATTCGAAATTCCTTGTTGCTTCTCTCTCTTTATATACTTGTAAACCCTCATCAGTATTAATTAATGGAGTTTTGAGTCTCTCTCTCTTAAGTCTCTCTCTTGTTCTTAATCTCCAATCTCTTTAATTCTCAGATTAGACTTAATCACTCTTTAAATCACCAAATCTAATATGGTATCAGAGCCAGGTTCCTTTAAAAGGAGAGAGTGATTTCGTTTTTCTAATGTTTGAGTGTTCTTGAGTGTTCTTGAGAGTTCTTGAGATTTTTCAAGAGCTAGATCCTTTAAAAGTCAAGTTTGTGTCTGTTGGTGTTTCTTTTGGAGAGTCAGCTTCAAGGGAGTCCCTTTAGGTGTTTGACAAGGTCAGAAGATGGGTCTAGCTTGTGTTCAGCAAGGCGTGAAGAGAAGGAAAGAGAGGGAATGAGTGGGGGTGGTTCTCACAAATGAAAACACTCTGAAGAGGTGTGGAGTTTGGAGAAACCATGAGAAGGAAGAGTCTTTGAAGGGTAAAGCTGCTGAGAAAGATCAGACAGCAAGAGAAACAGTGGAAATTGCTTTAGTCTTGAAGAAAGTACACTGCTTGAGAAGATTGAAGATGTTTATGAGAACAAGATCAGTCTTAGGAGAGTGTATGAAGTCAAGAAGGTGATTAGTGGAGGTAAACCAGGAAGAGAAGAGTTCAATAACCATGTGAGGAAGCTACAACATTTGTGGGTTGAACTACAAGGGTTGAGATCCCATGTGGATGGGGATACTACACAAGAGCAAGAGACGGTCTTGAAGCTCTTGGCGAGCATGGAGTCATCATATGGGTGGCTGGTGGAGATGGTTCTAAGAGGGGAACAGCTTCCGGAAATGGAAGAGATTTGTGGGCTTATAAGAAGGGCGTATGAGATAATGAGAGATGATGAGAGGCTAACCATGAGTAGGAGTGAGAGCTCATGGAAGCCAACTGGGAGTAGGAGTGAGAGCTTCCAGAAGCTAACCATGAGTAGGAGTGAGGGCTCATGGAGGCTAACCGGGAGTAGGAGTGAGGGCTTCCGGAAGAAGAGAAGTGCAGAATGCTATCCAAAGCTTCTATCAACATAGGAAAGGGTAGAAAGAGAGTTGTGGGAGAGTGTTCTTACTCAGCCTACATGGGGAATCAGTAGAAGACAGTGGGGTGTTAAGAGAGCAGGAGAAAGGGAGTGGAGCTGATGATCGCATCACCAGGAAGGAATGGAGAGTGTTCATGGAACATGTACAAGCCTTAGCAGCAAGCAAGAAGCATGCTATACAATCCGGAGCTTCTAAACCCATGGTGATTGATTCTGGAGCAAGTCATCATATGATCAGTGATAGGAGGCTTATAAGTGAGATCAAGGCTGCAACAGGGAGTGTTAGGATAGCTAATGGTGCTATGATCCCAATAGAAGGAGTGGGAAAGCTCAAACTGTTTGAGAAGGACACGGCTGCCTTCTACATGCCTCAGTTCACTTCAAATCTATTATCTGTGAAGAAAGCTACCATTGATCTTGATTGTCAAGTAGTATTCAGACCTGATGAAGTTGAGTTTCAAGATTTGAAGACTGGGAGAGTCATTGGCAGAGGAGACAGCAAGAATCAGCTATACCACCTCGACTTGGCTAAGACCTCTAATCCCTTTGATTCTATTTGCTTGAGTAGTACTGCTGAGAAGATTGATAGTATTACTTGGCATGCTAGATTAGGACATCCTCATGCTCGTGCCATTGAATTGATAATCCCTAATATGTCATTCAATCACTTGGATTGTGAAGCATGCATATTAGGAAAGCATTGTAGGACTGTTTTCCCAACATCTAAGACTACTTATGAGCATTGCTTTGATCTAGTTCACTCGGATGTGTGGACCGCTCCATGCATGTCTAGAGAGACAGCCATAAATACTTTGTGACATTCATTGATGAGAAGTCTAAGTATACATGGCTCACATTGCTTCCATCTAAAGATAAGGTGCTAGAAGCGTTTATGAACTTCCAAGCATATGTATCTAATCAATACAATGCTACTGTGAAGGTACTGAGATCAGACAACGGAGGTGAATACATCAGCAATGCCTTCAAGAGTCATCTAGCCAAGCATGGGATTGTGCATCAGACCAGTTGTCCCTACACACCACAGCAGAATGGTGTAGCTGAGAGGAAGAATAGGCACTTGATGGAGGTTGCTAGGTCGATGATGTTTCATGCAAATGTCCCAAAACGTTTTTGGGGAGATGCTGTACAGACTGCTTGCTATCTCATCAACCGGGTCCCAACCAAGATACTGAAGAATCTGTCTCCATTTGAGGTGCTGAATAAGAGCAAGCCTTTTATTGATCACCTACGAGTATTTGGGTGTGTATGCTATGTCATGACTCCAGGAGAACAGAGAAACAAGCTGGAGGCAAAGAGTACTAAGGCTATGTTCATTGGATACTCTATCACTCAGAAGGGATACAAGTGCTATGATCCTGAAGCAAGGAGAGTGATGGTATCTAGAGAAGTGAAGTTTATTGAATCAAAAGGGTATTATGAAGAAAAGGAGTGGGAAAATCTGAAGGATTTGTCTCAAGCTCCATCTGATAGAGCAACAACACTGAGGGTGCTGTTGGAGAAGCTAGGGATAGGGTTATCCCAGGATCAGGAATCTGGAAGAAGAGAGTCTTCCAATCCGACTAGTGAAGCTGAAAGAACAACTCCTCTTGATCATGAGAGGGGGAATGGAACTGAATCTCATGAGCAAGTGCAAAATCAAGATTCAGGCCAGCATAATCAAGAGGTGACACAGGAAGTAGAGAGTGGTGCTCAGTCTAGTGGAGATGGGCAAAGAGAGTCTACTGGCTCAGATGAGAGTGGTACTCAGTCTAGTGAAGGAGATGGGTCAAATGAGAGTGGTGCTCAATCAAGTGAAGATGGGCAAGAGCCACAAGAAGAACAAGTTCAGGAGCTAAGGAGGAGCACAAGGGTGAAGAGAGATGCTTCCAACTGGGTAAACACGAGAGTGTACTACAATGCCCAGGCTGTGGAGCATCCTTCTCAAGCTATGTGTTCCTTTGCAGAGTTTCCGGACGAGCATACAGCCTTCACAGTAAGCTTGGATGAGAGCTATATTCCAAGGACATATGAAGAAGCTATGGCTTTAAAGGAGTGGAGAGATTCAGTTGCTGATGAGTCCGGAGCCATGATTAAGAATGAAACATGGTATGAGAGTGAGCTGCCTAAAGGGAAGAAGGCAGTGACTAGTAAATGGGTGTTCACAATCAAGTTTCATCCTGATGGAAGAATAGAGAGGCGCAAGTCTAGGTTGGTGGCAAGAGGATTTACTCAGACATATGGTGAGGACTATGTTGAGACCTTTGCTCCTGTGGCTAAACTTCATACTATCAGGATTGTATTATCTTTAGCTGTGAATCTTGAGTGGGATTTGTGGCAAATGGATGTGAAGAATGCATTCCTTCAAGGAGAGTTGGAAGATGAAGTATACATGCATCCACCACCAGGTCTTGAACATCTAGTAAAGAAGGGTAATGTGTTGAGGTTGAGGAAAGCTATCTATGGTCTCAAGCAGTCTCCAAGGGCGTGGTACAACAAGTTGAGTACTACACTGAATGGGAGAGGGTTCAGAAAGTCAGAATTGGATCACACTCTCTTTACCCTAACCACCTCATCTGGTATTGTGGTATTGCTTGTGTATGTGGATGATATCATCATCACAGGCAGTGATAAGGAAGGCATCAAGGCTACAAAGGAGTATCTCAAGGCAAGCTTTGAGATTAAAGACTTGGGGGAAATGAAGTATTTTCTTGGGATTGAGATATGCAGATCAAAGGAAGGATTGTTTATGTCTCAAAGGAAGTATGTGATTGATCTATTGAAGGGAGCAGATGCCTATGGAGGAAAGACAGCCAAGATGCCAATGGAGGATGGTTACAAGGTTCCACGTGAGGGGGAGATTGAGGATAGCAAGCCATTCCATGATCCTAAGCTGTATAGGAAGCTAGTGGGGAAGTTGATTTATCTTACCATTACTAGACCTGATGTGTGCTTTGCGGTGAATCAAGTCAGTCAACACATGCAAGTTCCTAAGGAGCACCACTGGCGGATGGTGGAAAGGATCTTGATGTATCTGAATGGAACTACTGGTCTTGGAGTATGGATGGGATGTAACAAGTACTGAGGTTGTAGGCTACTGTGATGCAGATTGGGCTGGGGACCGAGCAGATAGAAGATCAACCACAGGCTATTGTACATTCATTGGTGGTAACTTGGTCACTTGGAAGAGTAAGAAGCAGAAGGTAGTGTCTTGTTCCAGTGCTGAGGCCGAGTATAGAGCAATGCTGAAGCTTACAAATGAGCTAGTGTGGATAAAAGGGATTTTGAAGCATCTGGAGATTATTCAAGCAACGCCAATGACAATGCATTGTGATAATCAAGCAGCTATCCACATTGCATCTAACTCTGTGTTCCATGAGAGAACAAAGCACATTGAGGTTGATTGTCACAAGGTGAGGCAGATGATGATTCTTGGGGTGATTCTACCTTGTTATACTCGGAGTGAGGATCAGTTAGCAGATGTGTTCACAAAGGCAGCAAGGCAAAAGACAATGGAGTCCATACACATCAGGTTAGGACTCATTGATCTCTCGCCTAAGGGCTAGTCTATACACTCTCCTGATCATGTGATCTCTACTCTTTTTCCTCATTAAGGTTTTGTCCCAATGGGTTTTCTTTAATGAGGTTTTAATGAGGGAGATCTCATGGTCCTTCCAAGCTTGACTTGTTCCACATGGTCAAGCTTGAGGGGGAGTGTTGAGATGAGAGAATAAAGAGTTGATATATTGAGAGAGGAAGAGAGTTGGAGTAGACAGTAACTTTGGAGTTTTACTGTGGTAACTTTAGTTTAACCACAGTAACAACTTGGGAAGTTATCTGATGGCATGAGAAGTAACTTAGTGAAGGAAGAGAGTAAACTCGACCAAGAGGATAAGGAAGGATAAGGAGCACTTTGACAGCCTGTATGATGCTGGAAAGGAGAGGATGCTTTTCTACTAGTGCAAGCATGTGAGAAAGCACAGCCAAGTGATTCAAAAGGAGTTCCAGCTGTCCTTTGACTACACATGCTTATACATTTCGAAATTCCCTTGTTGTCTCTCTCTTTATATACTTGTAAACCCTCATCAGTATAATTAATGGAGTTTTTGAGTCTCTCTCTCTTAGTCTCTCTCTGTTCTTATCTCCAATCTCCAATTCTTATTTCAGATTAGACTTAATCACTCTTTAAATCACCAAATCTAATAGATCTCCAAAACTCAATTCCAAGAAGTATTTCATTTCCCTAATCTTTGATTTCAAACACAGATTTCTAAAACTCTTTGTGGCTTTTATACCCCTTATCCTACCTGTTAGTGATAATGTCATCAACATATACGAGTAGACAGATGATAACCTGAAGGTGTAATGGGGTGAGAGGGTGTGATCCAACTCGGACTTCTTGAATCCACGCCATTCAGAGTATACTCAGCTTGTTTTACCATGATCCTAGGTGATTGCTTCAACCCATAGATGGCCTTCCTTGAGTCTCAATATACCTTCCTGGTTTCAATATGTTCAGACCCGTGGTGGTATGCATGTCCCTTCATCTTCTAGTTCTCAACTGAAAAAGAAATGAAGAAAGGTCTTCAAGTAAAAAGGTCTCCTTTGGTTTACTCCTTGCCCAATCAATTCTTACTGCTTTCAATATCCTGAAATTTCACATCATTAGGACTGAAAATAACATTGCATTGAAGATCATTGGTACACCTCTTAACAGATAATAGATTGAGTAAAAACTCAGGCATGTACAAAGCTTTAGAATCCTTATTAAACAGTTTCAAGTCTCCTACTCCTCTAATAGGAATTCTATCACCATTTGCAATCATTACATGTCCATGAGCCGGTTCTATGTTCTTTATAAGGCTATCACACTTATCATATGATGTGAAGCACCTGAATCAATAATCAACGGTTTATTCCTTGAGCAATATGATTCCTAGGTGATTCTTTTACCAGTTTCAGTTTATCAATGAGATCAAGCAATGTGGATTCATTTCTAGACATCCTATCAGCAGCAAAGGTTGTATATCTATCTGGTTCATTTCCATTCTATCAAAGTTTCCTCCTAGCAAGCTATCACAAGTTCTAGGCAACACACATGAGCAGTATAGGAATAACCAAGGGCTTTACCAGACTCTTTAAGGGCTTTGATCAAGGCATCAATGTCTGACTTCTTGATCACCTCATGATCCATGTTCTTCACAGCTCCTTGGTGGTGAGAGGTTAAGGCTCTTCCTTCACTTCACCCCGCAAGACCAGATGAGCCAGCTCCTGATGCGCCAGCTTCACTTGTCTCTGCAGAAAGGTGAGCTCTTCCTTCCCTCTCTCCTCCTTGTTGAACTTGGCCGGCTTCAAATGGGGGTGTAGGATCCAGCACTGACTCCTCTTGTGTCCCGGCTTCTTGCAATGGTCACAGTTCCACTGAACTTCCTTTCCTCTCCACGGTAAGCAGCCTTGTGTGCTTGGATTGCTTCAGCCTTGTTGGACAGAGCCATGTCTCCTTTCCCTCCAAACTACAAGTGACCCCTCTTCCTTCTGAATCTGCGCACACACTTCCTCCATAGATGGAAGACTCGGCATCCTCAACATGTGCTTGATCACATCATTGAATGGAGGATCTAGTGTCAGCAGCAATCCAAACACCTGATCCTGCTCCCTCCTCTCCATGAGTAGCTCTTGATCCGCGGTGCTTGCCTCAATGATTCAAGCTCAGACCACAAGATCTATACTTGCCCAAATGCTGGTGAACTCTTCTCCATCTTGAACCAGTGTGTTGATAGCCTTCTTAATCTCATACACGCGGTTCAGATTGGTAACGTTCCCAAATGTCTTCTGGAGTACCTCCCACAGGTGTTTTGGATCTCGCAGTAGCTGTAGGCCTCCAAAGATGCTCTTCAAGGGACCCTTGTAGCACTGAAATCACCATCAAGTCTTCTTGAATCCACTTCTTCTCGGCAGCAGAACTTGATCTCCCACACCTTCATCTCCTTCTCCGTCTTTAGCCACTGGCTTGGTTGCATCATCCGTGATGTGACTCACCGCCCTAGCCTCCCAATGGCTGTCTTCACCAGCCTTGACCCACAACGGTAGTTACTACCACCCTTCAACGCAACAGGAACCGTAATGACCTTGTAGTTCCCCCTCCATCTTGCTTTGTTAGAACCGAAAAGAAAGTATGAAAGAGTATGAACTGAAGCTGAAGAACACTCTAATCTCATACCAAAGCCAACCTGGCTCTGATACCATATTGATTTTAGAGAGTTGAACAGGTATTGAGAGATTTAGAGAAAGATTAAGGTGAGATGAGATGATTTATGAAATGTAGAAGAGAACATGATGAACTAGAGAGAGAATATGATAAACTCGTGTTAATCATTAATCAG
>NW_026014214.1:0-24871 GCF_020379485.1 Brassica napus
AGGTTGGCATGAAGAAGTTATCCCACTTTCAAATCAGGTGATTCCAGTTTTCCAGTTTGAGAATAGCACAGCTTTTTCGTCGTTCCAATCAAACCAGGATGAATCACTTTGTGAGAAGCTTGATTTGGATACATAAAGTGGTGTAGAATCACCAGGAAGTTGAATATATCTCGTAGAGTTGGAATGAAGAAATTATCCCACTTTCAAATCAGGTGAGATCTAGTTTCCCCGTTTGGGAATAGCACGCGTCTTCGTCGTTCCAATCAAACCAGGATGAATCTTTGTAAAAGTTTGATTTGGATACAGAAAGTGGTGGAGAATCACAAGGAAGTGAATAAATCTCATAGGAGTTGGCAATGAAAGAAGTTATCCCACTTTCAAATCAGGTGATTCCAGTTTCCCAGTTTGGGAATAGCACAGCTTCGTCGTCGTTCCAAACAAACCAGGATGAATCACTTTGTAAGAAGCTTGATTTGGATACATAAAGTGGTGTAGAATCACCAGGAAGTTAAATAAATCTCATAGGAGTTGGGATGAAGAAGTTATCCCCTTTCAAATCAGTGATTCCAATTCCCAATTTGGGAATAGGACAGCTTGTTCGTCGTTCAATCAAACCAGGATGAATCACTTTGTGAGAAGATTGATTTGGTACAGAAAGTGGTGGAGAATCACCAGGAAGTTAAATAAATCTCATAGGAGTTAGCATGAAGAAGTTAATCCCACTTTCAATCAGGTGATTCCAGTTTCCCAGTTTGGGAATAGCACAGCTTTTTCGTCGTTCCAATCAAAACCAGGAGAATCTCTTTGTAAGAAGCTTGATTTGATACATAAACTGGTGGAAGAATCACCAGGAAGTTGAAAAAAATCTCATAAGAGTTGGCATGAAGAAGTTATCCGACTTTCAAATCAGGTGAGTCCAGTTTCCCAGTTTGGGAATAGCACAGCTTCTTCGTCGTTCCAATCAAAACCAGGATGAATCACGTTTAAGAAGCTTATTTGGATACATAAAGTGGTGGAGAATCACCAGGAAGTTGAATATATCTCATAGGAGTTGGGATGAAGAAATTATCCCACTTTCAACAGGTGAGTCCAGTTTTCCCGTTTGGGAATAGCACAGCTTCTTCGTCGTTCCAATCAAACCGAGGATGATCACTTTGTAAAAGCTTGATTTGGATACATAAAGTGGTGGAGAAAGCACCAGGAAGTTGAATAAATCTCATAGGAGTTGGCATGAAGAAGTTATCCCACTTTCAAATCAGGTGATTCCAGTTTCCCAGTTTGGGAATAGCACAGCTCTTCGTCCGTCGTTCCAATCAAAACAGGATGAATCACTTTGTGAAAAGCTTGATTTGGATACATAAACTGGTGGAGGAATCACCAGAAAGTTGAATAAGTCTCATAGGAGTGTGGCATGAAGAAGTTATCCACTTTCAAATCAGGTGATTCCAGTTACCCAGTTTGGGGGATAGCGAGGCTTCTTCGTCGTTCCAATCAAACCAGGATGAATCACTTTGTGAAAAGCTTGATTTGGATACATAAAGTGGTGGAGAATCACCAAAGTTGAATAAATCTCATAGTTGGCATGAAGAAGTTATCCCACTTTCAAATCAGGTGATTCCAGTCCCTGTTTGGGAATAGCACAGCTTCTTCTTCGTTCCAATCAAACCAGGATGAATCACTTTGTAAGAATCTGATTTGGATACATAAAGTGGTGGAGAATCACCAGAAGTTGAATATATCTCATAGGAGTGGGATGAAGAGTTATCCACTTTCAAATCAAGTGAGTCCAGTTTCCCCGTTTGGGAATAGCACAGCTTCTTCGTCGTTCCAATCAAACCAGATGAATCTCTTTGTAAGAAGCTTGATTTGGATACATAAACTGGTGGAGATCACCAGGAAGTGAATAAATCTCATAGCAGTTGGCATAAGAAATTATCCCACTTTCAAATCAGGTGAGTCCAGTTTTCCCGTTTGGGAATAGCACAGCTTCTTCTTCGTTCCAATCAAACCAGGATGAATCACTTTGTAATAGCTTGATTTGGATACAAAAGTGGTGGAGAATCACCAGGAAGTTGAATAATCTCATAGGAGTTGGCATGAAGAGTTATCCCACTTTCAAATCAGGTGAGTCCAGTTCCCAGTTTGGGAATAGCACGCTTCTACGTCGTTCCAATCAAACCGAGGATGAATCACTTTGTAAGAAGCTTGATTTGGATACATAAAGTGGTGGAGAATCACCAGGAAGTTGAAATAAATCTCATAGGATTGGCATGAAGAAGATTATCCCACTTTCAAATCAGGTGAGTCCAGTTCCCAGTTTGGGAATAGCACAGCTTCTGCGTCGTTCCAATCAAACCAGGATGAATCACTTTGTAAGAAGCTTGATTTGGATACATAAAGTGGTATAGAATCACCAGGAGTTGAATAATCTCATAGGAGTTGGGATGGAGAAGTTATCCCACTTTCAAATCAGGTGATTCCAATTTCCCAATTTGGGAATAGGACAGCTTGTTCGTCGTTCCAATCAAACCAGGATGAATCACTTTGCGAGAAGCTTGATTTGGATACATAAAGTGGTGGAAAATCACCAGAAGTTTGAATAAAAATATCTATGGAGTTGGCATGAAGAAGTTATCCCACTTTCAAATCAGGTGATTCCAGTTTCCCAGTTTGGGATAGCACACGCTCTTCGTCGTTCCAATCAACCAGGATGAATCACTTTGTAAAAAGCTTGATTTGGATACATAAAAGTGGTGGAGAATCACCAGGAAGTTGAATAAATCTCATAGGAGTTGGGATGAAGTTATCCCACTTTCAAATCAGTGAGTCCAGTTCCCAGTTTGGGAATAGCACAGCTTCTTCGTCGTTCCAATCAAACCAGGATGAATCAAACTTTGTGAAAAGCTGATTTGGATACATAAAGTGGTGGCGAATCACAGGAAGTTGAATATATCTCGTAGGAGTTGGGATGAAGAAATTATCCCACTTTCAAATCAGGTGAGTCTAGTTTCCCCGTTTGGGAATAGCACAGCTTCTTCGTCGTTCCAATCAAACCAGGATGAATCACTTTGTAAGAAGTTTGATTTGGATACAGAAAGTGGTGGAGAATCACAAGGAAGTTGAATAAATATCATAGGAGTTGGCATGAAGAAGTTATCCCACTTTCAAATCAGGTGATTCCAGTTTTCCAGTTTGAGATAGCAACAGCTTCGTCGTCGTTCCAAACAAACCAGGATGAATCACTTGTAAGAAGCTGATTTGGATACATAAATGGTGTAGAATCACCAGGAAGTTAAATAAATACTCATAGGAGTTGGGATGAAGAAGTTATCCCACTTTCAAATCAGGTGATTCCAATTTCCCAATTTGGGATAGGACAGCTTGTTCGTCGTTCCAATCAAACCAGGATGAATCACTTTGTGAGAAGATTGATTTGGATACATAAAGTGGTGGAGAATCACCAGGAAGTTAAATAAATCTCATAGGAGTTAGCATGAAGAAGTTATCCCACTTTCAAATCAGGTGATTCCAGTTTCCCAGTTTGGGAATAGCACAGCTTTTTCGTCGTTCCAATCAAACCAGGATGAATCTCTTTGTAAGAAGCTTGATTTGGATACATAAACTGGTGGAGAATCACCAGGAAGTTGAAAAAAATCTCATAGGAGTTGGCATGAAGAAGTTATCCGACTTTCAAATCAGGTGAGTCCAGTTTCCCAGTTTGGGAATAGCACAGCTTCTTCGTCGTTCCAATCAAACCAGGATGAATCACTTTGTAAGAAGCTTTATTTGGATACATAAAGTGGTGGAGAATCACCAGGAAGTTGAATATATCTCATAGGAGTTGGGATGAAGAAATTATCCCACTTTCAAATCAGGTGAGTCCAGTTTTCCCGTTGGGAAATAGCACAGCTTCTCTTCGTTCCAATCAACCAGATGAATCACTTTGTAAGAAGCTTGATTTGGATACATAAAGTGGTGGAGAATCACCAGGAAGTTGAATAAATCTCATAGGAGTTTGGCATGAAGAAGTTTATCCCACTTTCAAATCAGGTGATTCCAGTTTCCCAGTTTGGGAATAGCACAGCTTCTTCGTCGTTCCAATCAAAAACAGATGAATCACTTTGTGAAAAGCTTGATTTGGATACATAAACTGGTGGAGAATCACCAGAAAGTTGAATAAGTCTCATAGGAGTTGGCATGAAGAAGTTATCCCACTTTCAAATCAGGTGATTCCAGTTACCCAGTTTGGGAATAGCAGAGCTTCTTCGTCGTTCCAATCAAACCAGGATGAATCACTTTGTAAAAGCTTGATTTGGATACATAGTGGTGGAGAATCACCAGGAAGTTGAATAAATCTCATAGGAGTTGGCATGAAGAAGTTATCCCACTTTCAAATCAGGTGATTCCAGTTTCCCTGTTTGGGAATAGCACAGCTTCTTCTTCGTTCCAATCAAACCAGGATGAATCACTTTGTAAGAATCTTGATTTGGATACATAAAGTGGTGGAGAATCACCAGGAAGTTGAATATATCTCATAGGAGTTGGGATGAAGAAGTTATCCCACTTTCAAATCAAGTGAGTCCAGTTTCCCCGTTTGGGAATAGCACAGCTTCTTCGTCGTTCCAATCAAACCAGGATGAATCTCTTTGTAAGAAGCTTGATTTGGATACATAAACTGGTGGAGAATCACCAGGAAGTTGAATAAATCTCATAGCAGTTGGCATGAAGAAATTATCCCACTTTCAAATCAGGTGAGTCCAGTTTTCCCGTTTGGGAATAGCACAGCTTCTTCTTCGTTCCAATCAAACCAGGATGAATCACTTTGTAATAAGCTTGATTTGGATACATAAAGTGGTGGAGAATCACCAGGAAGTTGAATAAATCTCATAGGAGTTGGCATGAAGAAGTTATCCCACTTTCAAATCAGGTGAGTCCAGTTTCCCAGTTTGGGAATAGCACAGCTTCTACGTCGTTCCAATCAAACCAGGATGAATCACTTTGTAAGAAGCTTGATTTGGATACATAAAAGTGGTGGAGAATCACCAGGAAGTTGAATAATCTCATAGGAGTTGGCATGAAGAAGTTATCCCACTTTCAAATCAGGTGAGTCCAAGTTCCCAGTTTGGGAATAGCACAGCTTCTTCGTGGTTCCAATCAAACCAGGATGAATCACTTTGTAAGAAGCTTGATTTGGATACATAAAGTGGTATAGAATCACCAGGAAGTTGAATAAATCTCATAGGAGTTGGGATGGAGAAGTTATCCCACTTTCAAATCAGGTGATTCCAATTTCCCAATTTGGGAATAGGACAGCTTGTTCGTCGTTCCAATCAAACCAGGATGAATCACTTTGCGAGAAGCTTGATTTGGATACATAAGTGGTTGGAAAATCACCAGGAAGTTGAATAAATCTCATAGGAGTTGGCATGAAGAAGTTATCCCACTTTCAAATCAGGTGAGTCCAGTTTCCCAGTTTGGGAATAGCACAGCTTCTTCGTCGTTCCAATCAAACCAGGATGAATCACTTTGTAAAAGCTTGATTTGGATACATAAAGTGGTGGATAATCACCAGGAAGTTGAATATATCTCATAGGAGTTGGGATGAAGAAGTTATCCCACTTTCAAATCAGGTGAGTCCAGTTTCCCAGTTTGGGAATAGCACAGCTTCTTCGTCGTTCCAATCAAACCAGGATGAATCACTTTGTGAAAAGCTTGATTTGGATACATAAAGTGGTGGAGAATCACCAGGTTTGAATAAATCTCATAGGAGTTGGCATGAAGAAGTTATCCCACTTTCAAATCAGGTGATTCCAGTTTCCCAGTTTGGGAATAGCACAGCTTCTTCGTCGTTCCAATCAAACCAGGATGAATCACTTTGTGAAAAGCTTGATTTGGATACATAAAGTGGTGGAGAATCACCAGGAAGTTGAATAAATCTCATAGGAGTTGGCATGAAGAAGTTATCCCACTTTCAAATCAGGTGATTCCAGTTTTCCAGTTTGAGAATAGCACAGCTTTTTCGTCGTTCCAATCAAACCAGGATGAATCACTTTGTGAGAAGCTTGATTTGGATACATAAAGTGGTGTAGAATCACCAGGAAGTTGAATATATCTCGTAGGAGTTGGGATGAAGAAGTTATCCCACTTTCAAATCAGGTGAGTCTAGTTTCCCCGTTTGGGAATAGCACAGCTTCTTCGTCGTTCCAATCAAACCAGGATGAATCTCTTTGTAAGAAGTTTGATTTGGATACAGAAAGTGGTGGAGAATCACAAGGAAGTTGAATAAATCTCATAGGAGTTGGCATGAAGAAGTTATCCCACTTTCAAATCAGGTGATTCCAGTTTCCCAGTTTGGGAATAGCACAGCTTCGTCGTCGTTCCAAACAAACCAGGATGAATCACTTTGTAAGAAGCTTGATTTGGATACATAAAGTGGTGTAGAATCACCAGGAAGTTAAATAAATCTCATAGGAGTTGGGATGAAGAAGTTATCCCACTTTCAAATCAGGTGATTCCAATTTCCCAATTTGGGAATAGGACAGCTTGTTCGTCGTTCCAATCAAACCAGGATGAATCACTTTGTGAGAAGATTGATTTGGATACATAAAGTGGTGGAGAATCACCAGGAAGTTAAATAAATCTCATAGGAGTTAGCATGAAGAAGTTATCCCACTTTCAAATCAGGTGATTCCAGTTTCCCAGTTTGGGAATAGCACAACTTTTTCGTCGTTCCAATCAAACCAGGATGAATCTCTTTGTAAGAAGCTTGATTTGGATACATAAACTGGTGGAGAATCACCAGGAAGTTGAAAAAATCTCATAGGAGTTGGCATGAAGAAGTTATCCCGACTTTCAAATCAGGTGATTCCAGTTTTCCAGTTTGGGAATAGCACAGCTTCTTCGTCGTTCCAATCAAACCAGGATGAATCACTTTGTAAGAAGCTTTATTTGGATACATAAAGTGGTGGAGAATCACCAGAAGTTGAATATATCTCATAGGAGTTGGGATGAAGAAATTATCCCACTTTCAAATCAGGTGAGTCCAGTTTTCCCGTTTGGGAATAGCACAGTTCTTCTTCGTTCCAATCAAACCAGGATGAATCACTTTGTAAGAAGCTTGATTTGGATACATAAGTGGTGGAGAATCACCAGGAAGTTGAATAAATCTCATAGGAGTTGGCATGAGAAGTTATCCCACTTTCAAATCAGGTGATTCCAGTTTCCCAGTTTGGGAATAGCACAGCTTCTTCGTCGTTCCAATCAAAACAGGATGAATCACTTTGTGAAAAGCTTGATTTGGATACATAAAGTGGGGGAGAATCACCAGGAAGTTGAATAAATCTCATAAGAGTTGGCATGAAGAAGTTATCCCACTTCAAATCAGGTGATTCCAGTTTCCCAGTTTGGGAATAGCACAACTTCTTGTCTTCGTCGTCCAATCAAACCAGGATGAATCACTTTGTAAGAAGCTTGATTTGGATACATAAAGTGGTGGAGAATCACCAAGAAGTTGAATAAATCTCATAGGGATTGGCAAGAAGAAATTATCTCACTTTCAAATCAGGTGAGTCCAGTTTCCCAGTTTGGGAATAGCACAGCTTCTTCGTCGTTCCAATCAAACCAGGATGAATATCTTTGTAAGAAGCTTGATTTGGATACATAAAGTGGTGGAGAATCACCAGAAAGTTGAATAAGTCTCATAGGAGTTGGCATGAAGAAGTTATCCCACTTTCAAATCAGGTGATTCCAGTTACCCAGTTTGGGAATAGCAGAGCTTCTTCGTCGTTCCAATCAAACCAGGATGAATCACTTTGTGAAAAGCTTGATTTGGATACATAAAGTGGTGGAGAATCACCAGGAAGTTAAATAAATCTCATAGGAGTTGGCATGAAGAAGTTATCCCACTTTCAAATCAGGTGATTCCAGTTTCCCAGTTTGGGAATAGCACATGCTCTTCGTCGTTCCAATCAAACCAGGATGAATCACTT
Organism: Brassica napus; assembly: GCF_020379485.1. Lineage (NCBI taxonomy): Eukaryota > Viridiplantae > Streptophyta > Magnoliopsida > Brassicales > Brassicaceae > Brassica > Brassica napus. Next base: position 7,989 of record NW_026014214.1, read on the forward strand.
TGTGAAAAAGCTTGATTTGGATACATAAAGTGGTGGAGAATCACCAGGAAGTGAAATAAATCTCATAGGAGTTAGCATGAAGGTTATCCCACTTTCAAATCAGGTGATTCCAGTTTCCCAGTTTGGGAATAGCACAGCTTTTTCGTCGTTCCAATCAAACCAGGATGAATCACTTTGTTAGAAGCTTGATTTGGATACATAGTGGTGTAGAATCACCAGGAATTGAATATATCTAGTAGGAGTTGGGATGAAGAAATTATCCCACTTTCAAATCAGGTGAGTCTAGTTTCCCCGTTTGGGAATAGCACAGCTTCTTCATCGTTCCAATCAAACCAGGATGAATATCTTGGTAAGAAGCTTGATTTGGATACATAAAGTGGTGGAGAATCACCAGGAAGTTGAATAAGTCTCATAGGAGTTGGCATGAAGAAGTTATCCCACTTTCAAATCAGGTGATTCCAGTTTCCCAGTTTGGGAATAGCACAGCTTCTTCGTCGTTCCAATCAAACCAGGATGAATCACTTTGTGAAAAGCCTTATTTGGATACATAAAGTGGTGGAGAATCACCAGGAAGTTAAATAAATCTCATAGGAGTTAGCATGAAGAAGTTATCCCACTTTCAAATCAGGTGATTCCAGTTTCCCAGTTTGGGAATAGCACATGTTTTTCGTCGTTCCAATCAAACCAGGATGAATCACTTTATTAGAAGCTTGATTTGGATACATAAAGTGGTGTAGAATCACCAGGAAGTTGAATATATCTCGTAGGAGTTGGGATGAAGAAATTATCCCACTTTCAAATCAGGTGAGTCTAGTTTCCCCGTTTGGGAATAGCACAGCTTCTTCGTCGTTCCAATCAAACCAGGATGAATCTCTTTGTAAGAAGCTTGATTTGGATACATAAACTGGTGGAGAATCACCAGGAAGTTGAAAAAATCTCATGAGAGTTGGCATGAAGAATTTATCCGACTTTCAAATCAGGTGAGTCCAGTTTCCCAGTTGGGAATAGCACAGCTTCTCGTCGTTCCAATCAAACCAGGATGAATCACTTTGTAAGAAGCTTTATATTGGATACATAAAGTGGTGGAGAATCACCAGGAAGTTGAATATATCATAGGAGTTGGGATGAAGAAATTATCCCACTTTCAAATCAGGTGAGTCCATTTTCCCGTTTGGGAATAGCACAGCTTCTTCTTCGTTCCAATCAAACCAGGATGAATCACTTTGTAGAAGCTGATTTGGATACATAAAGTGGTGGAGAATCACCAGGAAGTGGAATAATCTCATAGGAGTTGCATAAGAAGTTTCCCACTTTCAAATCAGGTGAGTCCAGTTTCCCAGTTTGGGAATAGCACAGCTTCTTCGTCGTTCCAATCAACCAGGATGAATCACTTTGTAAGAAGCTTGATTTGATACATAAAGTGGGGGAGATCACCCCGGAAGTTGAATAAATCTCATAGGAGTTGGCATGAAGAAGTTATCCCACTTTCAAATCAGGTGAGTCCAGTTTCCCAGTTTGGGAATAGCACAGCTTCTTCGTCGTTCCAATCAAACACGAATGAATCACTTTGTAAGAAGCTTGATTTGGATACATAAAGTGGTATAGAATCACCAGGAAGTTGAATAAATCTCATAGGAGTTGGGATGAAGAAGTTATCCCACTTTCAAATCAGGTGATTCCAATTTCCCAATTTGGGAATAGGACAGCTTGTTCGTCGTTCCAATCAAACCAGGATGAATCACTTTGCGAGAAGCTTGATTTGGATACATAAAGTGGTGGAGAATCACCAGGAAGTTGAATAAGTCTCATAGGAGTTGGCATGAAAATTTATCCCACTTTCAAATCAGGTGATTCCCAGTTTCCCAGTTTGGGAATAGCACAGCTTCTTCGTCGTTCCAATCAAACCAGGATGAATCACTTTGTGAAAAGCCTTATTTGGATACATAAAGTGGTGGAGAATCACCAGGAAGTTAAATAAATCTCATAGGAGTTAGCATGAAGAAGTTATCCCACTTTCAAATCAGGTGATTCCAGTTTCCCAGTTTGGGAATAGCACATGTTTTTCGTCGTTCCAATCAAACCAGGATGAATCACTTTGTTAGAAGCTTGATTTGGATACATAAAGTGGTGTAGAATCACCAGGAAGTTGAATATATCTCGTAGGAGTTGGGATGAAGAAATTATCCCACTTTCAAATCAGGTGAGTCTAGTTTCCCCGTTTGGGAATAGCACAGCTTCTTCGTCGTTCCAATCAAACCAGGATGAATCTCTTTGTAAGAAGCTTGATTTGGATACATAAACTGGTGGAGAATCACCAGGAAGTTGAAAAAATCTCATAGGAGTTGGCATGAAGAAGTTATCCGACTTTCAAATCAGGTGAGTCCAGTTTCCCAGTTTGGAATAGCACAGCTTCTTCGTCGTTCAATCAAACCAGGATGAATCACTTTGTAAGAAGCTTTATTTGGATACATAAAGTGGTGGAGAATCACCAGGAAGTTGAATATATCTCATAGGAGTTGGGATGAAGAAATTATCCCACTTTCAAATCAGGTGAGTCCAGTTTTCCCGTTTGGGAATAGCACAGCTTCTTCTTCGTTCCAATCAAACCAGGATGAATCACTTTGTAAGAAGCTTGATTTGGATACATAAAGTGGTGGAGAATCACCAGGAAGTTGAATAAATCTCATAGGAGTTGGCATGAAGAAGTTATCCCACTTTCAAATCAGGTGAGTCCAGTTTCCCAGTTTGGGAATAGCACAGCTTCTTCGTCGTTCCAATCAAACCAGGATGAATCACTTTGTAAGAAGCTTGATTTGGATACATAAAGTGGTGGAGAATCACCAGGAAGTTGAATAAATCTCATAGGAGTTGGCATGAAGAAGTTATCCCACTTTCAAATCAGGTGAGTCCAGTTTCCCAGTTTGGGAATAGCACAGCTTCTTCTCGTTCCATCAAAACGAATGAATCACTTTGTAAGAAGCTTGATTTGGATACATAAAGTGGTATAGAATCACCAGGAAGTTGAATAAATCTCATAGGAGTTGGGATGAAGAAGTTATCCCACTTTCAAATCAGGTGATTCCAATTTCCCAATTTGGGAATAGGACAGCTTGTTCGTCGTTCCAATCAAACCAGGATGAATCACTTTGCGAGAAGCTTGATTTGGATACATAAAGTGGTGGAAAATCACCAGGAAGTTGAATAAATCTCATAGGAGTTGGCATGAAGAAGTTATCCCACTTTCAAATCAGGTGAGTCCAGTTTTCCCTTTGGGAATAGCACAGCTTCTTCGTCGTTCCAATCAAACCAGGATGAATCACTTTGTAAAAAGCTTGATTTGGATACATAAAGTGGTGGATAATCACCAGGAAGTTGAATATATCTCATAGGAGTTGGGATGAAGAAGTTATCCCACTTTCAAATCAGGTGAGTCCAGTTTCCCAGTTTGGGATAAGCACAGCTTCTTCGTCGTTCCAATCAAACCAGGATAAATCACTTGTGAAAAGCTTGATTTGGATACATAAAGTGGTGGAGAATCACCAGGAAGTTGAATAAATCTCATAGGAGTTGGCATGAAGAAGTTATCCCACTTTCAAATCAGGTGATTCCAGTTTCCCAGTTTGGGAATAGCACAGCTTCTTCGTCGTTCCAATCAAACCAAACCATGAATCACTTTGTGAAAAGCTTGATTTGGATACATAAAGTGGTGGAGAATCACCAGGAAGTTGAATAAATCTCATAGGTGTTGAGAAGAGGAAGCCATTATGAGAAGGAAAGGTAGAGCTAAGCAAGTGATGGGAAAGAGTACGGACAGTACGGCCTAGGTACGGACAGTACGGCCTATGTACGGACAGGGGCTTGGCCGTACATCTAAGGAAACATAAAAGGGAGAGAGGAGATGGTGAGTAAAGCCTCTACAGCACACGGAGGGTCTCAAGACTGATCAGACCGTTTAGGGATAAGGGAGGGACGAGCCTTATCCATCCAGGCCGTGGACAGGCTGTAAAGGCAAAGGCAAAGCGTGTGAGCCTTACCGTCCATTCATTCAAAAGAAACGCTCCCTTTGGTCTTGACTACACATGCTTATGACTAGTGATGTTTCCCTTAACTTGTAAACCCTAATGCCTCTTCTAAAATGATGTAACCTCATCTCATAATAAGATTAGACAGTTCTATCCTATCAATCCTCTCTACACATTTCCATAATGATTCTCCATAGTCACTAATCCTTTCTCTACTCAACCTAAATCATACTACTCTCTCATATACCTCGATTCTCTAAACATTTCATGGTATCAGAGCCAGGTTGCAAAGGATCTGAGTTCTAGTTTGAAACGTTGAGAAACTGTTGAGATGAGGTGATGAGGAGTGGATACATTGATAGAGGAAGAGTATTGGGGTGGTCAGTAAGTTTGGGATTTATCACAGTAACTTTAAAGTTACTGTGGTAACTAAGTGAAAGGAAGAGAAGTTACCAGGATGGGTTAAATTGGAGTCTAACTGATGTTAATCCTCTCTTATCTTAAGAAGGACGTGGAAGAGGATAAGGAAGGGATAAGGGCTTACTTTGACAGCCTGTATGATGCTGGAAGGAGAGGATGCTTTTTACTAGTGCAAGCATGTGAGAAAGCACAGCCAAGTGATTCAAAAGGAGTTCCAGCCTGTCCATTGACTCCACATGCTTATACATTTCGAAACCCTTGTTGCTCTCTCTATTAATACTTGTAAACCTCATCAGATATTAATTAATGGAGTTTTGAGTCTCTCTCTCTCTTCTTTAAAATCTCTTAATCTCTTTAATATCTTGATCTGATTATCTCTGATTGTTTGAATCATACTCTTAAAACACAAAGTGTTTATGGTATCAGAGCCAGGTTATTCAAACAGGGGAGAGTGTGATTTCGTTTTTCATAAAATCTGAGTGTTCTTGAGTGTTCTTGAGTGTTCTTGGTGTTCTTGAGTTCTGGTCTTTATTATCTGAGTGGTGTGAGATATTCTGATGGATTCAAACTATCTCAACATGGAAATGAAGAACATCTAGTACAACCATGGAGCTTGAAGAAGAGAGAGATGGCGATTGGTCAAGATGGGCAAAGAGAGCTTGGAAAGCTGTGGGTTATGGAGTAGTCATGGAAAGGGGAAACCTTTCATGGAAATGGCTACTGAAGAAGGTCAGACAGAGGTCTGAAGCGGGGAAATGAAGTTGTTCAAGGAAACACTACAAGGAGTGAGATTGAAGCAACTTTAGGCAAGTCCAAGCTTGTGAGAGTCATTGAGGACAGAGGGGTGATCCGTGGCTGAGACAAGGAAAGGATGAGTGTTATCAGCTTGTGGGAAGGCTGAGAGAAGTATGGTCAGAGCTAGATGTGGTGAAGACACACACATCAAATCCGAGATGTTGTGAAGAAGGAGGAAGCAAGATGTGATTCTTCAGCTTCCTTATGGAAGAGGTATGTGAGCTTGTTAAATATACATATGATGTGGGAAATAAACAGGAAGCCAGAAAGATGGAAGGGGAGGTACAAGCTGTAAGAGGGGAAGGTTGAGAAAAACTTTCTAAGGAGTGGTTAATGAAGAGAAGAGCATGGAGAAAGGATAGCGAGTCTGAGCACTTAAGTGACAGGATGATGTAATCTTGAAGAGAATCAAGGATGTACTTCAGCAGATGGTTATAGGAGAGTGTTCATACTCAGCTTACATGGGAGAGACAGTAGGAGACAGTGCGACATGAGAGGAATGGATCCAGAGGGCAGATGAGTTTGTGACAAAGAAGGAATGGGATGAGTTGGTTAAGCATGTGTATGCTTTGGCTACGACCCGGAGTCTGGGTGCCCTGCCAAAGCATCCACATCTAAACCCATCATCATTGATTCTGGAGCAACCACACCACATGATCAGTGACAAGAGACTAATCAGTGAGGTTTAAAGCAGCAACAGGGAGTGTCATGATAGCCAATGGTACCAGGATCCCAATAGAAGGAGTGGGAAACCTCAAGCTGTTTTGAGAAGAACTCCACTGCCTTCTACCTACCTCAGTTTACATCCAATCTAATCTCATTAAGAAGGCTACAGTTGATCTGGATTGTCAAGTGGTTTTCAGACCAAATGAAGTTGAGTTCCAGGATTTAAAGACTGGAAGAGTTATTGGCAGAGGAGACAGCAAGCATCAGCTCTATCATCTCCAAACAACTGAGGCGCCTAGTCTTGTGGAGTCTGTGTGTTTAAGCAGCACAAGGATAGATGTGATAATCTCACTGGCATGCAGGCTGGGACATCCTCATGCCAAGGAAATTGAAACTGATTCTACCAAGTATGGCGTTCAATCACTTGGAGTGTGAGCCTGTATACTTGGAAAGCACTGTAGGACGGTCTCCCAACCAACACCAGAGACCAGATATGAGAATTGCTTTGATCTGGTGCATTCAGACGTGTGGACAGCTCCCTGTATGTCTAGAGACAGCCATAAGTACTTGTGACCTTCATTGATGAGAAGTCCAAGTACACATGGATCACCATGATTCCCTCCAAAGACAGAGTCCTGGAAGCCTTCATGAACTTCCAAGCATATGTTACTAACCAGTACAATGCCACTGTGAAGATTTTGAGGTCTGATAATGGAGGAGAATACACTAGCAATCTTTCAAGAGTCATCTTGCAAAGCATGGGATTGTGCAACAAACTAGCTGTCCTTACACACCACACAAAATGGGGTGGCTGAGAGGAAGAACAGACATTTGATGGAGGTTGCGAGATCAATAATGTTCCACATGAATGTCCCTAAGAAGTTTTGGAGTGATGCTGTTCAGACTGCTTGCTATCTCATCAATAGAGTGCCAACACGTGTCTTGGAAACTGTCTCCCTTTGAAGTATTAAACAAGGCCAAGCCACACATAGATCATTTGAGAGTCTTGGGTGCTTATGTTATGTGATGATTCCCGAGAAAGAAGGAACAAGCTAGAAGCAAAGAGTACTAAGCTATGTTCATTGGGTACTCAATCACTCAGAAAGGGTACAAGTGCTATGATCCAGCAACCAGGAGAGTGTTGGTGTCTAGAGATGTTAAGTTCATAGAGACCAAGGGGTATTATGAAGAAAAGAATTGGAAAGACTTGGAAGATCTGTCTCAAGACCAAGAAACATGGCAGAGAATCTGAGGAACATATTGGAAAGGCTTGGGGTAAACATGTCCCATGATAAGGTTAGAGAACCTGAAAGAACAACTCTCCTTGATCATGAGGGGGGAAATGAGTCTGAATCAGGAGTGCAAGAGCAGCACCAAGGGGATTCAGGTCATCATGATCAAGTGGTGACACAAGAAGTAGAGAATTTCCTCAGGTCAGTGTGGATGAGCAAGGAAGGTTCATGATCAAGAGGAGGTGAGTGAGACAGAACCAGAGGGTCACGCAGAGGTTCATACTGAGGAACAGGTTCAACATTGAGGAGGAGCCACGGATAAAGAGGAGTGCTTCCAACTGGGTAAACACGAGAGGGTACTACAATGCCCAGGCTGTGGAGCATCCTTCTCAAGCTGTGTGTTCCTTGGCTGAGTTTTCCAAGGAAGCATCATGCCTTTATGATAGTCCCTGGATAGAGTTAGGTACCAAGGACTTATGAAGAAGCTATGTTAGACAAGGAATGGAAAGAATCAGTGGGAGCTGAAGCAGGTGCTATGATCCACTACAGGAAATAAGGGTTTTGATGGCACCGCTAAAGCGCTATAAGACGCTACCATAGCGTTGTAGAAAGCGCTCCAATATCGCCCGCGATAATAGGTCTCGTACATTTCATAGCGGATTTTTGTTGTGCTATTGATATTTTATTATTAATAGCGGTTCTTGTTATGCAATTGTAAATTGTGTATTATAGCGTCGCCAAAATGATATTATAACTTTTTAACTATAGCATTTTTTAAAATTAAATATAGCGATTTGTAATTACTATTGTCGTCTTCTATCAATAGCAATATTTGAACATTTCATTGCATTTTTTTATATGCAATTGTTTTCATTTTGTTTATAACAAATTTTATTTAATATTTTGATTTTTAAAATAATAGAGAATCAAAAAATGTAAAATAAAAATTAATTCTAATTAAAATTCGAAGAAAATAAAATATTCGAAAATAAAAAATATATTCAATTCTCACAAATTTTCCATGCAAAAAAATCAATCAGCAACTATAATCCATCACAATCATCTCTAACACAAAAACTTTCATCATCAGACAATTGCTCTGTATCATCAAATTCCTGTGCGAGTAATGGTGCTCCGACACGTCTTCCTCTGTCTCGAGTTCATGATATCCCTCTCGGTGGTGCTCTCATAACAACATACCAAGGCGATTCTTCATCTTCTCTAGAGTAAAATACCTGTTTTGCTTGTGATGGTAGAATGTATGGATCTTGTAAATATGGCGTTTGGTTGACATGAAGATTGACAAGGGTGAAACCATCTTCTTCCTTAACACCGTAGCCTCTGTTCGCCCAATTACACTTGAATAAAGGAACGCTGAACATGTGGTAATCGAGAGAATGATCTCTGTTATCACTCCATAATATGTGACCATATCGGCTGTATGTCTTGTATCTCTTGCAGAAGATCTACACATGCTGAAAGCTTCGTAAGTGACTCCACTTTCTGAGTCTTTCGCTTAAACGGATTGTATGTGAAATCGGTTCCCGTTAATGACAAAACCTTTATTGGTATGAGCAGTAAACCTTGGTCCAAAGGCCAACCACCTCAGCTTCGTAGAATGCTCCTTTGAGTTAGAAGGTATCTAACAAGGATGTAAAACTGTGTGAGCTATGTGAATAGAAAAGTGAACAGATAGTGAAGTTGTACAAACTTATTCTTCACCATTCAGCAAATTGTTGGGTGTGATGCTTCCATAACAAAGTTTCATTTGTTGCTAATCGAACATCATTATCTTGCAGTTCTTGTAAGTGCTTCCTGGTTCTCATAACAAAGTAGAGAGTTATCAGACTGATAAAAAATCTGAATTTGAGAGGGACAGTAGAACTTACTCAACATAGGGATCCATAATAGCCATATTCATCAAAACATATCGATGTGCTATGTCTCTATCTTTCTCTGAAAGAATAAGCTCTGTTCCCTTTTGCAGTGGTCGACCTTCAAGAACCATTCCATCAGACTGAATATCTTCATTACGGTTAAGTACTTCTTCAACGGGTACAGAATTTAGGAACTCTAAACAAAGGCTATGCATTCTCCAGCTAAGTACCCCTCAGCCATACATGCTTCTGCCTAGCAAAATTCTTTACATATGCCTTGAGTGTTTTCATGTATCTACAGCTCAAAAATATAGCAATAGTTACAAACCTCAGTTGATCGAAAAACAGTTCAGGATATAAACAATTTACATTACGCGAACAAAATGAAAACAAACCTCTCAAACGGATACATCCAACGAAAGTGCACAGGACCTCCCAAACGTGCCTCTCTTGCTAGGTGTAAAGGAAGGTGGAACATGATATCGAAGAGCGATGGAGGAAAGAACCGCTCGAGTTGGCACATTGTCTCCACAACTCATTTTCCAAAGTTATCAGCTTCTCCGCGTCAATAGCACGCTGACACAATCTGTTTGAAGTTTACATACTCGGTTACTGCCTGCCACTCTTGGTCCTCTTGGAAGCAACCCTCGTAACGCAGCAGGTAACAGATTTTGGATTAGTACATGATGATCATGGGATTAAGACTTCCAATCATAGGAGGGTTAATTGAAACAACATTTGCAATATTACCGCAGTAGCCGTCAGGGCCTCTAAACGACAGACAACCTTTGACAAAATATCTTTTTCTCTTCCTTACTGAGCCAATAAGTTGCTGGAGGCAAGTAGAATCTCTTTCCCCGTACCTGTGTGTGCAGTTTTTCCGGATTCCAATATCTTCTAAGTCCTGTCTCGCTTTGAGGCCATCTTTTGACTTAGCACTCTGCATCAGCGTTGATAATAATGCATCATAGACAAGTTCTTTTCCACGTGCATGACGTCGATGTTGTGACGCACCGGCAAATCCTAACACATGAAAACAGAATGATCAGTTAATGGATAAACAAAATGTGACAATCGTATCTCAGTCTAACAATAGCTATAATACCTTCCAGTACGGTAAATCGAAGAATATTGATCGTTTCTTCCACCTCCATTGATCACTCTTTCATCATTTTCTTCGTCTTCAGCCACTCATCTTCTGACAACAATTTCTCTTCCTTTTTTTTTTCTTTGCTAAAGATCTTCCAAAGTCATTCCTGAAGTTCTTTAGTGTTGCAAATATTTCTGCACCGGTTTGAATCCTGTTTGCAGTCCCCTTCCCACTGTATTATCAAACCATCCTTTCCTGCGTCTGTAGTGATGTCCAGGGCTTAGTCGCTTCCTATTCCCAAATACACATACTTGCGACTAAACTTGAGCCACCTATTTGGTGTATCCTTTCCACAAACATTGCATGCTTGTTTCCCTTTAACTTTACAACCTGCCAAACTACCTAGAGCCGGGTAGTCGCTTATAGTCCACAACAACATAGCTTTTAGTGTGAACTTCTCTTTCAGGAATGAGTCGTATACCTGAATCCCCTCACTCCACAATTCTTGTAAGTCTTCAACCAGTGGCTCTAGATAAACATCAATGTTGTTGCTCGAGCCGTCGGTCCAGGGATCAACATAGTCAACATGACGTTCTCAGCCTTCATACACAGTTGGTGGCAAGTTGTAATTGACTAACAACACTGGCCAAGTACTATACTTTGTGTTCTGGATAGAGAAAGGGTTCATACCATCTGTTGACAGGCCGAGTCGAAGGTTTCTTGCTTCACTAGCAAACTCTGGCCACTTATTATTCACTTGAGCCCAGAGATAACGAGTCAACAGGATGTCGCATTATACCATCTTCAGTGGCATTGTTGGCATGCCATCGCAAATCCTCAGCCATCCTTGCTGATCTAAACATCCTCTTGAATCTGTCTTTGATCGGAAAATACCGTAGGACCTTTGCAGGAATTCCTTTCTTTTCTTCATTACTGTGCTTATCAATTTCCCATCTAGAAGCACTACATCTTGGGCAGGTTTCCAACTCCTCATATTGCTTCCTATAGAGAATACAATCGTTCTTGCACGCATGAATCATTTCGTAGCCAACCCAAAATCTTCAAGAACTTCTTAATCGAATCAGTCGACTTTGGTAGTACATTACCTTCTGGTAGCATGTCATGTAATGCCGACAGTAGCTGATCAAAGTAAGCCTCTGACATTCCACTCTTTACTTTGATGCGGTAAAGGGCCATGATCGCAGAAACTTTGGTGTGCTTGCTACATGTCAAGTACAATGGAGTTTCAGCATCTCTCAACTTCTTCCTAAACTCCGAGTCTTCATCAGGTTCACCATGTACAGGCTCTCCTCCAGTGTCATCAGAAGGCGGTTCATCAGGTTCACCACTATCAAAATAAGCCGTCCTTAGCAAACCATAAGCCTCTGTTTCTGATTGAGGGACACTATCATTCATATCAGACCTTCTCTCACCATGAGACTCCAACAAGAACTCCTCATATACTTCTTATCCATACCCCTAATCACAAGATGCTCCGTTACTTTGTCTAAAACTTGATGGGAAAGGTTTCTGCAGTGAGTACAGGGACATAATATTTCTGTCGGATCTCCTAACCTCCTCGCTGATGCAGTAACAAAGCCTGTTGCTCCTTCGAAATATTCGAGGCTAGCCCTATATATATATAAAGGAACAGAATCAGAACAAAAATTTTGAACAGAAGAAGAATTCGTCATGAATTAAAATGTCGAAAATTACTACCTTGGAAGCCAAACCCATGCTTTTTCCATATCAGAACAATATAACTTCGAGGGAAATCGACTGAAACCTTCGATTTTCGAAAAGGAGGCGTCAGCAAAAGGAACTAAACCTAGATTTGAGTAATCGCAGAAGGAGAATGAACAGATCTCGATGGAAAGACGGAGATTGAAAGATTAAAAAATCAGATCCTACGGCTTCTATGAAGGCACGTCATCTATCCCCACCATTCCTTCTTATTGGTTTATGTACAATTCTATATTAATTTAATTTTTTTAAATTACGAAAAATGCATGAAAATGATGGAAATTATGTTATAAACAAAATTAAATTTTAATAAATTTTATTATTAATTTTTTTTAACAAAAATATTATATGTTTGAAATAAGTATAAAAATGATTTCTCTATATGGAGAATAGATGATGATAGGGTTGAATCCTTATGTGTTTATATAGGGTTGAATCCCTAAATAAACCCTAAAATCTAAATTTGTTTCATCTAAATTGTTAAAAATTTGTTACAATAGGGTTGAATCCCTAAATTTGAATCCCTATATGATGATAGGGTAATAATTTGTTACAATAGGGTTGAATCCCTAAATAAACCCTAAAATCTAAATGTATAAATTTTATGAAAATTTATTTGTAAAAATTTTAATGGAACACTTAAATTGTATAATTATTTTGAAACACTTATTTTTTAAAAATTTAAAGGACCACTTATTTTTATAATTTATATATATGCCAAGCCTACATAATCTTATTAGAAATATGTCTTAACAACCAAACAAAATATGTCTTACAACCAAACAAGCAATAGTCTTAAAACAAAACAAGCATACTCCGATCCATAAATATGTCTTTGAGAATACTCGATCGAGTACATTTTAAACATACAGAATCTTATCATTTGGCCAAGCCACTGTGCTGCCCACAGCATCTGATATGTCTTCCAGAAAAGAGTTTGGTCTCCATAGAGATGCATCTTCAATCAAGGCCACTTCAACCCAGACCCGACTTGCATTGGGACCTAACGGGACGTGATGGACTAAACACAATGGATCAGTACTACTTACTCTGCCTTCTGCGACTTTCCGTCCTGAGTTGTTGTGGTCCAACAGATGCACTTCTTTTTACCACCTGAACGGTGGAACTAGTGCTGCCACTTGGACTCTACAACACAACAAATACATCACACCAACTACATCTAAATAAGTTTGTAAAAGAGAGAAGTTTGTAAATTTACCAATGAAGGCCTTCTGACACTAGCTTCCCCTTCATCTTCAGGAACTTTAATTACTGATACATTATGGAGCGGCCATGCGATCTTTTCATTAACAGCATCACTCATTGTTGTCATGTCACTTGTTGGCCTCCATAGAAAAGCTTTCCCATTAATCACCTTAGCAACTCTCATAACTACAGCATTCGGACCCAAAGGAACATTGTTCACCATCTCATATGGGTCAGTCGAACCCATAAAACCTTCAGCGATTACCTCGACGCCCTTAACCCAATCGTAGATCTTGCACTTTCAAGATCATCTACGGTAGTATTCTATATTGACAATGCATATGGTTAGTATCATGTTGAATTTTATAATACAAACGTAAGTATACGTGCTAATGGAATGACCTTTGATCTTAACACATCCGAGGAAAGGATGGTTGTTCGATGCACTATCTAGTATCAGTTTATCAATTGGCCATGGATTTTGCATCCCGCTGCTTCCTGAAGATTACGCACATCCGTAGTTGGCCTCCAAACAGATGCCTTCGGGTTTGATACCGACTTTACAAAACAAACGCCGCGGCGTTAGGACCAATCGGAATACGACCAATCTTGTATGTACCTTCAGCAGAGCAGAATTCTCCTTCAGCGACAACAACATCTTTTGACTCACACCAATCAAGTAGTGAACTCTAGTTCCTTCTTTGTATACATAACTAGCCTCAGATGGAGAAACACAATCATCATTGTTTTTCTGTAAAAATAAAATGAATCATTGATTTTATATCAATCAAGGAAATTCTACATTATATAACCAGTTAAAACTAAAGAAAATTCACCTTATTTCCAGCTAAGTCACGGACCAGAATCTTCAAGTCTTTAATCTCGCTTTCCAAGTCGGCAAGTTTGGAGTCTCTAGCTGACAAGAATGCTAGTTTCGTAGCAGTAATCCCTCTTCCCAACCCTCTGACTCGTCCAGGTTTGTCTACTCCCAACACTTGACTAACAGCATCTTCTTTTATATTAACACTGGATGTGGAGTCCATTTGACTATCAAGTGAAATTATTTTTTCCTGAGACAAAACAATATAAGTTATGGTCCTTTTCAATACCAAAAAGAGTAACTTAATTAATCAGACATGAAACCTTACAATGGTTTCAGCAAACTCAGGTCTAAGGTATACAGGTCTACCATCAGAGTGAGTGTGTCCTGCTATCCAGACCTTGCTCCGGCTAATCTTCTTAGGGTCTTCACTCTTTTTTTTCTACAAGAGTGATATATTGTTTTTACTTATCAGTTTGTTCTATCTTCAGATATAATAATTACATACTGTTACTTACCATTTCACAAGCTAGACGATTCATTCCTCTACGACTAGGGTGTGAGGAATCTGAGCTCTCCTTAGTGCTCTGTACTTTTCACTCTTTGCCTACAATTTATTAAATCAAATTTGATCAATCAATCTCCGAAGTAAACACTTAAAAACCAAATGCTCTGTATATTTCACCTGAAACAGACGAAGTCCTACTCTTAACCCAAGCGCTCCAAACCTGAACAGATCGAATGTTGCTTGGTTTCAGTGCTGCTCTCTCTGTGGAGCTTTTTGCATTTCGCAGTTGTGATACAAGCCTTGACTTTCCAGATCTCCACAAACAGCCCATCTGTTTGAAGACTGAATCTTTTTGCCACTCTTCTTTCAATCAAACCTCGCCTGCAGTAATGTATGCAATGCCACACATTATAATCCTTACAAGACATTATACAATAGACTTAAGGGCATATATATACCTGAATTTCCTCCCATAATGTGTCCTTTGTCTGCTTATCAAGATTCCTCCAATCATCAAGAGTACAGTCACATGTTCGCGTACAAGGGGTCCAAGGAACGATGAAAGTGTCACTGATCCAGGACCTACATGTTCGCCAAGCTCAGTGAATGACACAGAAACCTTCTCTTGATGATCCTTGGCCACTTTACGCATCTTTGTGGGTCCTCTTTTCTTCTTTTGTTTTCCATCAGATGGCGATGCTTCTGCTCCTGAAATGCCATTCTCAGTTTCAATGTCAGCTTCTCTCGGCTGAGAAGGTTCTTGAGTAACTCCATTCTCAGGTTCCATGTCAGCTTCTCTCGACTGAGAAGGTTCTTGAGTAAATCCATTCTCAGGTTCCATGTCAGCTTCTCTCGGCTGAGAAGGTTCTTGAGTAACTCCATTTTCAGCTTCCATGTCAGCTTCTCTCGGCTGAGAAGGTTCTTCAGTAACTCCATTCTCAGACTGAGACTGTTCTTCAGCAATGACATTCTCAACTTCAATTTCCACATGTGGATCATCACCATCACCATCACCATCCGCCTCATTAACATCTTCAGAAACCTTTGTCGGGACTTCGTCAGCACTTTCTTGCCTATCTCAATGTTTTCTTCTTCAATAGCAACTTCTTTTCCTTATTTAACTTACGCATTTTCGTACTCTTTCTGGTTATCTCAATGAACTCTGTTTCTGCTTCCAGACCTTGGGAACGTCTGCTTCTTCTACCATTCCTCCTCGTGTCTTCGGCCCCATGTTAATTTGTTCCTAAAAAAATCATTTTGAGATCTATTGAGATAATAAGCAATCGATTAATTTTCATGATTGTAGATTGTAAAAATGGAAGACGATCGATACATATCTATTGAGATAATAAGCAATCGATTATATATCATCATGCATGCAAGTTTAAGAAGACAGAGATCAAAGAAGACAAACCTGAGATCGAAGAAGACAAAGAAGACAGAGATCGATGAAGACAAAGAAGACAGAGATCGATGATTCCGAAGGGGTCTCACGAAGAACACTTTGGGAGAGAAAATGCAGAGACGATATTCTTTTGTTTTAATGAAAAAGTACAAATATTCTTTGCTTTGGTCAAAGAATATTTCCCACAATTTATCATTCGCGGGTTTTAATAAAAAATAAGCGGTCGAGGATACCATAACGATTATTCTTTCTCAGTGCTATAATCTAAAGATCAAAATCCCAAAAACAGGCGCGCTTGCAAATTTCATTTTGCCGCTCCAGATATAATAGCTTTTTACTTAAAGAAACGCTATTATATTTCTAGCCACAAACATAACATACACAAACTTCTTTTCCCGCTATTACATTGCTTATTAAAACCCTATTTCCTGTAGTGATCAAAAATGATACATGGTATGAGAGTGAGCTGCCTAAGGGAAAGAGGGCTGTATCTAGTAGATGGATCTTCACATCAAGTATCTAGCAATGGGACAGGATTGATAGAAGAAGACCAGATTTGGTTGCAAGAGGGTTTACACAGACCTATGGAGAGGATTACATTGATACCTTTGCACCAGTAGCTAAGCTACAATACAGTTCGGATTGTGTTGTCCATTGCAACAAACTTGGAGTGGATTTGTGGCAGATGGATGTGAAGAATGCTTTCTTACAAGGTGAGCTAAAAGATGAGGTATAGCAGCTTCCTCCTCCTGTCTTGAGCATCTAGTAAAACCAGGAAATGTTTTGAGATTGAAGAGGCAATCTATGGGCTGAAGCAGTCCCTCCTAGAGCTTGGTACAGAAGCTGAGTACAACCCTGAATGGCAGAGGATTCAGGAAGTCTGAACTGGATCATACACTATTCACGTTGGTTACTACCATCAGGGATCATTGTGATACTGGTATATGTGGATGATTTGATTATCACAGGGAGTGATAAGGCTGGGATTAAAGCCACTAAAGAGTTCCTCAAGTCTGTGTTTGACATCAAAGACTTGGGAGAGATGAAGTATTTCTTGGGGATTGAGATATGCAGATCCAAGGAGGGTTTGTTTATGTCT
>NW_026014215.1:0-39333 GCF_020379485.1 Brassica napus
ATTGTTCAAGAAAAGAGATGCTCGCGCAGATCAGATGGTAAAGCTCCCAAAATGATCTCTGCATGAGACCATGCTTGACTCTGTTGTTCCCCACAAGAGAAAGAACACCGGCGGCCATCCACGAAAATCTTGAACACAGAATCCATGGTGTGAATCACTGGCGGTCGAGGAGGAAAAGCTTGAGCACGGAGACGCGAGTAGACAGCTTGGAGAGGCCAACCCGGCGGAGACGTCTTGGATCGAGAAAAAAGTTAGAGGTCGAGACAGAGAGCTTTAACCAAGTGACGGCTCCGACACTTCACCATAGACGCCATGACAGAGATCGTGAGGAATCGGGCGAGAGGGATTCGTGTAGTGGTGGAATGACAGATCGTGAACGGTGATGAAGGCATCAAAGGGCTGAATCCTGCGCCATTACTCTCATTCGCTGATACGGAGAAGGAAACTGCAGTCGACGAACATAGCCCAGCCTTGGTAATCAGACATCAGTTAAGGTTCTATATCTTCGCCGCAGAGAGAAGAAGGAGAACGAAAGAGAATTATGATTAGCGATTGTGGATAAGAATTGAGAAAGTGATTTTAACTCTTTTTTTTTTTTACTTTTGGTTTTGAAATTTAAATAATTAATCAATAAACCAAGATATTTTTAGTTGAGAAAGAAATGAGATTAACAAAGAGAATGTAGTGTTGGAGGGCATATATGACAACCAACACCTTTAAAGTGTGTGGCAAATGGATTGTGTTCATTCTTGCAATTGAAAACACAAAAGTGCCAAGGGTGTAAATGTTTCATAAGAAAATAGTTAGTTAAATACAATTTAGCTTTAGATTAATATGTATCTCCACTAACCAAATTACCATTATATCCATTGTGAGAGGTATAATTCTCTTTGAAAAACCAATGGCAAATAAGTAATATTCCAAGATAGTTTAAGGGCAAAAGTTAAAAATGTTCCTTTTTAATAGTATTGATGGTTCTTTTTAAATGGGTGATTAATATTGAAAACAACTCATGCCAGTAACGGTCCAACCCAGGCCCTATTCAAATTAGATAATATGCACGGCGCCTTCCATTTTTTTTATAAGCTTAAAAACTCCATAAGTTTTTTGGACCACATATCATTATTTACTATGCTGATGCCATGAGTCCTACCTACAAATATGATGTCGTGTCTATATTATGAACATAGATGTCAACTTCATTATGCTTCATTCGTTACTTTGGTGTTGTTTAAAATCAGAGGATCGTGTCCTTCTCCTAGTTCTTGTGAATCTGTTTTAAATGATCTCCTCCGATCTACCCCAATGAACCATCCCCATTAACTTAGCATTAACGGGCCTCTCTCCACAGAAGATCAGGGTTTCTAAATTATGAAGACCATGTCGATAGCAATTTCTAATGGATTGATAATATATTCCTTGTGGTCATCTAGATGCTCTCTGGCTCTAGATGAAATAGGCAATCCATCCTCACGGCTCGTTCTCTCCAGTTTCTATGTCGTTTTCTCTCTGGTTTTGCCTTCTGTCACGGCTATCGGTTAATTTGTGTAGTGTTTGATTGCAATTTCATATTTTGACAAATCTGTTAACTTGTAGGCTACATGATGTTAAGTGATAGGTATTGATCGTATTGACTGTGTTTTAAATAGATAGTGTGTTGAATCCCGGCTTCACTGGTCCTTTTGATAATGGCTTCATAAGCATATACATCTACTACTCACAGCTTATTGGCTGGTGATCATGTTTACAAGAGTAAAGAGTTTCATTAAATTCTTATTACCATTGAATTATTAAGAAACATTTAACCATTTCTTTGAATTTTTAAATTGGAAAAAGTCAATCCGTGGTACACGAAAACTCCTTCATCTCCAAATAATTTTGGATTGGTGGGAACTTATAAATCACATGATCTTTATCTATAAATATTTTTAGTTGGAACTGTCTAACCTAAAAATTTAACGCCTAAAAGAGATACACCGGAAGCATAGTCCATTAGTAGTATTCCTTTCCGAGACAAATGATAAGAAGCGCTTGTTGTATATAATTCATTCTGATCTAGGATTTGATTATTTGTTTACCGTTGAGCCACTGACTAAAGAAGATGTTTATCTTTTTTTTATGGATGATTTTCAGATTAAGCTTTTGTTTTTGAATAATTGAATGATTGACGTTGAAGAAGACATTGATGTAATAAAATTCTTTACGACATTTGTCGATGGGAACCCTGTTTTAGAAATAAGATAAAAAATTTGGAAACGTCTTACGCGTTTTGCCATTGTGAGAACTGGGCCATGGTTCATGATCGAAGATTTTAATAATACTACTGGGCATAATAAAAAGGAAGCAGGCATGCAATGCTTTGATAGCTCGGTTTTGACTTTCAATCAGATGATGATTGTTGAATTCTGGAATTTTATTTTCTGGAAATATGATGTCTTGGGTAAGAAAAAGAGGACGGTCACCGTCAGAAGTCGTTTAGATCGAGCTGTTGTGAACGAAGACTGGCACATAAATTTAATACATTACTATTTTTAGTATTTATGTCTGTGGAGATCAGATCATCGTCTTGTCCTAGATAACATCCTTGTAAAACAAATAAAGGCAATAATTTTTTTTTTTAATTTATAAGTGTTAGTTGGAAAGCGAAGATATCAAACATGAGATTTTTGAGGGATGGAATATACCAGAAATCTTGACCTATGCGAATATAATGGCTCATATCTCGATTTTCCGTTGATTCTGTGGAGGAGACAAAATTTATAAATTCCAAAAAGCAAGTGGAGGAACTAAATGAATAAGTGAAGGCGACAACTGAGGAGAGATCAACAGCTTTGAAGAAACTATCTGATACTTTTAAGGCTGAGGAAATTTCATGGAAACAAAAAATAGAGTCTGTTGGTTGCGAGAGAAAGATAGGAACTCAATTTTTTTCATGCTTTGACAAAGCAAAGGCGCACCAAGAATAAAAGTACGAGTTTAATGGATGATTCGGGTAATATGATTGACTTGATTAGTGAAGATCTTACTACTCCCATTATATAATGGGAAGCCAAGCTAGCCATATTTGTGATCCCTCCGAGAAAGGAATCTAGGCCAGATGAGATGACAACATTATTCTATCAGAAATTCTGGGATTTAACATGTATGTTTAATTTATTACTCTTCAATGGCATTATGGCTCAAGTATTGAATGGTACAAAAAAATTTATCATACCGAAGAAAGATAAGCCTACTGAGATGGCCGATATTTTGCCAATCACTAGTTTGTCTAACTTGAGCTACAAAATAGTCTCCAAGGTCTTATGCCAACGGCTAAAAAAGCATTTCATATCGTATTTACGAAACACAGCCAACCTTTGTTATTGGAAGACAAATCACAAATAACATTATGATTTCTCAAGATATGTTTCATGCGCTTAGAACAATACTGGGAGGGCTGAATAAGAGATTAGCAATTAAAACGGACATGAGCAAGGCATACGATATAATGAAATGGGTGTTCTTAAAGATTTGTAATGCAAAACGGAGAATCAGGGGAAGATAACAGAGATGCTTGTTTCACGCGCTACCCCTCCGATATCTTACTTTCATTTCGCTGATGATAGCCTTTTTCTATAAGGAGGAAACCCGTGAATATGAAGAATTTATCAAAGCAGTAAGGATATATGGAATAGCTTCGGGACAATGTATCAACCTTGATAAATTATATATACTCTTTGGTAAGAGAGTCCCTGGAAATGTGAAGCAATCGATCAAAGATGCACTAGGAATTCAGAATGAAGGTGGAATGGGATCCATTGGCTATACGTGAAGATATTAGTGAATAAAAAAAGCAAGTTGTTTGCTTTTAAAGGATAAGAACAAAAAAAGTAAATGGATGGCCGGCGGCCTGGTAACTGTCAAAAGGAGTAAAGGAGGTTCTCATCAAATCGATTGCGTTAGCACTCTCCAAACTATGTTATGTCCATCTGTCTGCTTCCTTTAGACATTTGTGAAAACTAAATAGTGTCATTGCATGCTTTTGGTGGAGTTTGAATCCACCAAAAGAGATCTTTATGGGGTAAAATGGGAGAAACTATGTTTATTAAGAGAGAGTGTGGCCTTGGTATACTTAATAAATGACTTATACCATGGTCTAAAAGAGGTATAATCCATGGTATATAAGTTTTACTCGCTTGTTTCTTGTTTCCGGTTGGACAATGTGTCCTCTTTCCTGTTGTAGTCGTTTTGATTAGACAGTTTTAATCAAAGTACTACATATCCGAACATGAAAATACTACATACCTGAAACATGAAAATAGTACATATCTGAAACGTTCAAAACATGAAATACAAAATATCTGAAACATGAAATGCTACATATCCGAAATATTAAATACTACAAAGCAGTCAATAAGTTTGTTTTCTAAAACATGAAAATACTACAGACCCGAAACCTCATCATAGATCTCGGCAGCTAAATTAATACGCATTGTCGAAATGCACTTGTCATATAGTCCTTCAAATCCATAGTCAATCGCCTATCATATACTTCAGAGCGTAAACACCACCGTCACCAGGGTCTTCATTCTTGGGCACACTTTTAAGTCTTGAAATCTTGAACTGCTGTGAATTCTTCTTCCGCAGCTTTTCTTGAACCATTTCATTCAGAAATAAAGGAATCATCTTGGGGAAAGGACGACACTCTTCTAGAAGATCTGTGTTGCTCGGGACAACTGTATGTATGCTGTCGTAAACATGGATTATTTCTTCAAAAGATCCACTTCTAAAGCGAACCAATGGTTACCATTTATCAAGTGGCAAAGATACAATCGATCCACATCCATCAGCCACTTTTTGTTGTCGGAAAACTCTTGTGGGTAATTTCCATTGAAGACCTTCTTGTAAGTATCTGAGAACTCCCACGTCTTTGGATCGTTTTTCTTGTAGTCCCTGACCCACATCTTGACAAACCAGTGCTCAAGAAAAGTTATCCTTGACGAAGAGTATGGTGAAGGGTCCTTCATAGATCTTTTATGAAACATAAGCATTGCAGATGTCATATGCTGTAAATAAAAAAGATTTCAAATTGCGAGTGTCAACACTAATAAAATGAATGTCTTACAGAATCCTTGTCCATGTTCATACAATTAAAAACGATAAACTTACAGAATCTGTTAGCCACCTGGATTCATCTGTTTCCCAATCTTTTCTTGGCGTTGTTAGCTAGAAGTGAGCGTCTGAATGGGATGTGCCTACATCTTCGTCATCACTGAAATGAGTAAAAAAAAAACTCTAGTTAGTTTAACAGTAATGGATCATGAAGAACAAATAAGACATGATAATCATTACACTTACGCATGAGTTCGCGGGAAATCCAGTAATTTCTTCCATTTTGTCTCAGAAACGTTATCTGAAGGATCATAGTAAGCTTTAGATAGAGTCACTTGTTATGATCCTCTTCACAGTTGACTTCCCTACATTTGGATAGACTTGAGACTTTGTCAGTTGTGGCTTGCGTGTTTTCAAAGGTCCATCCAAGAATGATGCCACCAACTGGTCTAATGTGGCATCTAGTTTACCATATTTGTTCTTGTCTTCTGAACTAGACCATGTTTCAGCAGAATCTCTAAGTTGTGGAACTACATTCTTCTCCTTTTTCATGTTTTTCAATATTCCAGCGGGTATTTTTGCTTGATTTTTTCAACAACCTTCTCACCATCAGTGTCAAGTAGAACATGAGACGTTAGCTTGACCTCGGAATTTTGGCTTTCTTTCTAACCACACATTGTACTGCCGCATCCAAATGTGATGGTGCCTTGTCTTGGACCATCCATGACTATTTGAGTATATAGAAAACATATAAATTTAATTTTAACTAGTTGGTTACTTTAACCTGATATAGACATACTAGCAAGGGAAGCAAAACACTAACCGGGTCATTGATGTTGACTTCATCTTCTTGGTTTACAAAGTGTGCATCATTTTTGGGGGCAATAGCTTGCATCTTCTCTCTAAGTTTAGCAATTTCTTTTCTAAAGTTGAGATTTGCTTGCCAAGTACCAGCTCGGTTTGACCAACTCTTGCATTTACTTTTCCGTCAGTCTTTGTGTCTACTGCAGTCAACACCTTGGCATCATCCAATTGAAGGTATATGTCCGCTTCTGCCTTAACAGTGAGATGTCTGACACGAAACTACCAATCAAACCATGTAAAAACATTAGTATGAATACATTACAAGTAATATCTTTTAATAAGAGTTTACAATAATATAAGAAACTTAAACTTCTGGTGAACTTTTTTCTCTCTTTTATAAAACAGTTCCCACTATATACGGCGATAGGATGGAGACCAAGAGAGAAGAGGAACTTAGTTATCCTCAATATGGTTCCCATATTCATGCCTAACAAGGTATTGATTCATACATCCAGATGAGAAGAGCGTGAACATATCCACGAAGTGCATATTTTTTTCTTTCCTTCATATGAAACAGCTTTAACTGAATTAACGAGGCTGGAGAATCCCACATGTCCCCAACCGTATCTGTCAATGCTTCTGCATCTAGGACTCTCTTTGCTTCTTCCAAAGGAATTCTGCTACCTGGAGAGATACCTAATACGCCAATCGATAAGACACAAAGCAAGCCAATCATTCTTCTCTTCTCAAATGACGGGAACAATTGGCGCAACTCAGATAGCATTGGACCATATGAAGGGGACACACTAATCTATTCCCAAAACGCCTTATGATCAACCTCCACCTTATCATTGATGTCAAAAGTCTCACAATTTAAACATGTTATTTCACCAAACTCATATAGTTAAAACCTAATAGGCTGACCTTCTAGTAGAGACCATAACTCCTGAATATTATCCACAACCAGTTGGTTTGTCAGCAAATGGTTAAAAACTTGGGCTGACCATGTATAATCCATCTCTTACAACCTTACAATAACTCCAACAGAAGATGTCTTAATGGATTCTCACGCATCTAAGCCAAGTGACAGTTATGATTCATTGAACAATGTAAATAATGTACAATGAAGTAAGGTACACATGAAAATTATATTTCCAGAAACTTATCTACAGTGGAGTCGATAGTTGCAAACACATAATTACCAAAATAAGAAACCCAAAATCAAATAACATATGTTGTTCGCACGGGTTCTAAATGGCACAAAAAACTGAGAAAAAGTGAATAAAGCAACGACCTTCAACGGAACTGAGAATTTGAAAAAGGGGATTTAAGGTGTGAATCGAAGGCTTTAGTGGTAGAGTAGAGTGCGGACATGACCGAATCATTGATGAATCATCCTAATAAGAAAGTGAATCTTGAGTTTGAGGATTTCACAAATTGGGATTTAGGGTTCTTGGGGTGAATCATGAGAAAGAGAGATGTCGTGGGGGAGAGAGTATTTACCTTTTCTGTGATCAACAAAAGCTTATAGCTTATCGAGTCTCTTTCATTTGATGTATAAAATAAGTAATATTTGGTTTAATTCTATTTATCGATTGGGTATTTTGGATTTTTACTCACTTTTTCTTTCTTTTTTTTTGTATGTTATTCTAGTCATTACACAGGAAATGTATGTTATAATAAGTTAGTTTTCTTAATTAAATGCCAAAAGGTTGCAACTTTCCATGGAACTGATTCACAAAATCTAAAATAATTTGAGAATGGAAAAGACATATGTAGATTTTCTACCAATTATGATAAATCATATTTTTAATATAACAAATACAAATAATAAAGGATAAAAGGTTGAAATAAAACATGTAACTAATCCCCTTTTTATTATTTGGAGAGCACTATTAACAATACACCTTTGTCCCATGTGTGATTAACAAAATTGTTATTGCTTAGGTGTCATCATAAGAATCCTTCTCACAGCCAATATTTAAAAGCTCTTCTTTGCCAAGATTAATTACATATAATGTCACTGCTTATTAAAAACTACTAAGTTATTATACTATATGTTTTGTGTAGTAATGAATTCAACGTACGCTGAAGGAAATTAACTCTACCCGCAATAACGATTTCAGTTGTCTTTACCAAACATTAAACCATTTTGTTATACCTTAGTACATTATAAGAATAATCAATCCCTTATATATTGATCCTGGATCATTAAAACATGTTTTCGTAGCCACGTGTCATCACTAAGATGATTCTTAGAATCCTTAGAAAAATAAGTTGGTTCATATAAATAATAGAGTTAATGGTTGGACTTTTAAGTTCTACACAAAGGGAGGAAAGGAAGTGATTATAAAATCAATGGTTACGGCATTGCCAAACCATGTGATGTCTTGCTATTGACTACCTAAGGCAACTGTTAAAAAACTGACAACCACGGTCGCACAATTCTGGTGGAGTCCAGGAGGAAGCACAAGAGGAATGCACTGGAAATCATGGGATAAAGTATGTATAGATAAGGAGGATGGAGGACTAGGTTTTAAAGATATTACTGATTTCAACACAGTGATGCTTGGAAAACAGTTATGGTGTCTGATTGAGAAGCCAAATACTTTATTTGCTCGAGTATTTAAAGGTCGGTATTACAGGAATGCCTCACCCTTGGAACCGATTCGTTCATATGCTCCGTCATATGGCTTGCGGAGTATCGTCTCAACTAGATCTCTGGTAAGCAAAGGAGTAATTAAAAGGGTGGGATCATGATCATCTATATCAGTACGGAATGATCCATGGCTCCCAACCACTCGCCCGAGACCAGCAGACAAAAATCAACACAATTTCGACCCAGAACTAAAAGTGGATTCTCTTATTGATCCTACTTCGCGAATATGGAATTCGCAGGCACTTCGGACTTTGGTGGATCCCCAAGATGTGAAAGCTATATAGAGTATACCACTGAGTAAAACCCAGATGGTGGACAGGGATGGATGGCATTTCACAAATAATGGGAAGTATACGGTTAAATCAGGATATCAGATAGAACGGGTTTATCCAGATAGGGAAAGACCACCTTTAATGTTGGGACCCACAATTGATACTTTGAAGGCATTCTGTTAGAACATACAGTGTCCCCCAAAGTGAAAGCATTTTCTATGGCAATTGGTGACAGGATGTCTAGCAGTCGAGAAGAACCTGAAAGCGAGAGGACTACAAGGGGATATATGTTGTGCACGTTGTGGAGCGGAGGAGGAATCAATCAATCATGTGTTCTTTGAAATGCCCTCCAGCACTCCAGGTTTGGGCTTTCTCTAGGATACCATCAAACCCATCTATTTTCCCAACAAGCTCTCTCTTTACAAACATGGATCATCTCTTCTGGAGAGTTTCCCCATAGATGGATGATCATCAGTTTGCGTGGATACTATGGTATATTTGGAAAGGAAGGAATAATAAAGTTTTCAGTAATTTGGATATGGATCCTAGGGACACACTTAAATTGGCAGAAACAGAGTCAGCTCTTTGGGCGGAAGCACATGTATTGAATGGAAATAGGATAGTATCTCCGACAGAAGTTACGAATCCCACATTAATTCCAGGAAGATGGTGCTTTACAAATGGTTCCTGGAAGGCGAATGATATTTTCTCCGGACAAGGTTGGCTTAATACTCTAGAAGGATTTGATGGGCTATTAGGGGGCGCGGAATGTTCGGGCTTGTCTATCTCCTCTACATGCGGAGATAGAAGCACTAATCTGGGCAATGGAATGTATGAAAAAATTACGTCAATTTCAGGTTACGTTTGCAACGGATTGTTTTCAATTGGTGAAGATGGTTTCGGAACCAGAAGAATGGCCAGCATTTGCGAATTGTTTGGAAGATATTAGGATCCTGAAAGAAGGTTTCATACGATCAGAGATTATCTATGTACCAAGGACGCAAAATTCAAGAGCGGACAGCCTAGCACGTAGTGTCAGGAAGCAACCGTATTTCATCGTTCACATGGATCAAGATCTACCGGTGTGGTTCACAGAGTCAGTATGAGTCTGTATAAGCTAATGACCAAAAAAAAGATTAAATTTATTGATTACTTATTAATAGGATAGTTATATAAGAAATTTTATGAGCAACCGGTTATATTAGAAATTATTATAGTTATCAAAGAAAGTATATGGCCACTAAGCACGTAATATGTCCTGCCAAACAAAAATAAATGTCATATAGGTGCGGTTAGATTAGAAGAAAACAGTTACATAAGAAAAGATCATTACTGTTTCAGTATTGCTGGAAAATGAGAAGGACGAATTGTTTTATTCAGTGATCTATGCATTAAATAAAGAAGAGGAAAGGAGGGAGTTATGGAAGGATTTGAAAATACATGATTCACCTATTATTCCGGAATGTCCTTGGATGGTAGTTGGGGATTTTAATGAAACGCTGGCAATAGAAGAGCATTCAGTAAGTGATGTAGTGTCTCAAGGAATTCCAGAGTTTGAGAATGCTGTCAAATACTGTGGTCTTGTGGATGCTGCATCGCATGGACCTCTATTCACATGGACAAATAAGCGAGAGCAGGGGTTGATCTCAAAGAAGTTGGATAGAGTTCTCATAAATGATCATTGGATTGGAAAATATCCAAACTCTTATAGTGTCTTTGAAGGAGGAGGTTGTTCAGATTATCTAAGATGCAGGTCACATCTGAAGCTAGTTGGAAACCATCCTCAGAGGCCTTTCAAGTTTGTATATGTTCTCGCTGAAATGGAAGGGTTCAGGCCAATGGTGGAACAATTCTTGAGAAGCACTGAACCAATATTTCTATCGACATCTGCAATGTTTAGATTCTCAAAGAAGATGAAAGCATTAAAGCCAGTGATCAGAAATCTAGCAAAGGAAAGAGTGGGTCATCTCTCACAAAGGACAGAAGAAGCTTTTGATGATCTGTGTGCAAAGCAGGAATGAGAAATCCTACGGAGCAGAATATGGTAGTAGAAAATAAAGCAGTTGCTAAATGGGAGAGAATCTGTCACAAATTGAAGATAAGTATCCAAAACAGAGGTCGAAGCTACATTGGCTAAAGGCGGGGGATAGAAATAATAAAGTGTACTATAGAGCAGTAACAGTTCGAGCCACTAGAAATTCGATTCATGAGATTCTTTGTAATGATGGTATTGTGGTAGACACCGCGGAAACAGTGAAGATTGAGGTGGAGAGATTTTTCAGGGAATTTTTACAGCATGAACCTCAAGACTTTGAGGAAATTACGGTGGAAAATCTTGAAGATATACTACCTTATCACTGTACTGAAGAGGATAGTGCTCGGTTGATTAAGGAGGTAACTATAGAAGAGATTCAAAGGGTATTATTCTCAATGCCTAGAGACAAATCCCCTGGACCAGATGTGTATACGGTTGAGTTCTTTAAAGCGGTATGGCAGACAGTGGGGCCAGAGTTCATCATAGCTGTAAAATCCTTCTTTGCAAAAGGAGTTTTACCAAAAGGAATCAACACAACTATCTTGGCTTTGATTCCGAAGAGATTAGAAGCACGGGAGATGAAAGATTACCGTCGAATCTCCTGCTGTAATGTACTGTATAAAGTGGTCTCCAATATCATTGCCAATCGCCTGAAAACTACTCTGCCAGAATTCATAGCTCTGAATCAGTTGGCTTTCGTCAACGGTAGACTTCTGATCAAAAATCTTCTGCTTGCAACGAAGATAGTCAAGGAATATCATAAAGAATCAATATCAGAAAGATGTGCAATCAAGTTTGATATATCAAAGGCGTTTGATACAGTGCAATGGCCTTTTCTTCTTAGTACACTCAAAGCTATGAAATTTCCGCAGGAGTTTATACACTGGATATCTTTGTGTGTGACAACAGCATCCTTCTTGGTACAAGTGAATGGCGAGCTTGCGGGATATTTTAGAAGTAGAAGAGGCTTGAGACAGGGATGCGCCTTATCACCATACTTGTTTGTAATCAGTATGAATGTTCTATCAAATTTGCAAGATAAAGCTGCTTCGGAGAGGAGAATTGGTTACCATCCGAGATGTCAGAAGATGGCTCTGACACAAATGAGCTTTGCAGATGATATATTGGTCTTCACAGATGGAAAGATCAGATCTCTAGACAGTATTGTTGAGGTTTTTGAATATTTTGCAAAGATATAAGGACTGGAGATAAGTTTGGAGAAGTCTACAATCTATTTAGCTGGTGTGTCAGATGCAAGAAGACAGGAAATGGAGTCGAGATACTCAATACAATCAGGAAAGCTACCTGTGAGGTATTTGGGGCTTCCACTTCTTACAAAAAGGATGACGATAGCAGACTAGAAGCCGTTACTGGATCGTATCAAAAGCAGGATCAGTTCATGGACAGCAAGACACTTATCTATGGCTGGTCGTCTGGCACTTATACATCAGTTATTGTCAGCATAACAAATTTCTGGATTTCGGCTTTTAGATTACCACAAGCATGCCTTAAAGAGGTGGAGAGAATATGTGAAGCATTTTGTGGTCAGGTCCGAGCTTGAATCCTAGAAAAGCAAAGGTTTCATCGGAAGCTATTTGTAAGCCAAAAACAGGAGGAGGATTGGGTATAAGATCAATGCGAGTGGTTAATGAAGTAGGCTGTCTTCGACTGATATGGAGAATTCTTACATCAACTCCATCTATATGGGTCAAATGGATTCAAACCTATCTAATCTGTGATGAGAATTTCTGGTCAATAAAAGATAAAACCAGCAAAGGTTCTTGGATGTGGAAAAACATCGTGAGAAAAATGGCTCAAGGGTTTTTCAAGAAAGAGGTGAAGAGTGGCAGTCAAACTTCATTCTGGTTTGATAATTGGAGCCAACTGGGAAAAATTTATGATCTGACAGGCCAGAGAGGACTTATAGATATTGGGATTCCGATCACAGCAACAGTAGAAGAGGCTGTGAAAAACAGAAGGAGAAGAAGACATAGAGCAAATCATCTAATAGCTATTGAGAATCTGCTATTGCAGCAGGAACATATATTGGTCAATGAGGAAGAGGATAAGCCTCTTTGGAGAAAGCTCATGAGTAAACTACTGGAGAACAGATATGTGGAGGATTGGAGAAGAGTAATTTTGTTCCTCATGGATAAAGATCAAACGAAGCTGATTACATTCCTTACTAGATATGCTTTTCAAGTGGCTGTATATAGTATATGGAGGGAGAGAAATGGAAGAAGACATGGAGAGAGTCCTAGGAATGTGCAAAAAATGGTTCAATGGATTGATAAGGAAGTGAGAAACAGGATGTCTACAATCAGAATGATGGGAGACATGAAATATGATGAGGGCTTCAAATGTGGTTAGCCACAAAATGATAGCGGGGGGCAAATTATATGCTTAGATTTTAACAAATCGTTTATGTGAAGATGAAGTTGCATTATAGTTGTAGAAACAATCTTTTTCTTTTTGAATGAATTTAATATTTTTTCAAAAAAAGAAAAGAAAAGAGTGAGTTACCTGATAAAACGCTTTTGTGTATATTACTACACAATTGGACACTTTTATGAATCATATGCTGAGAAGAAAACTAAACTAACAAGAAGAAAAGTAGACTTTCTTACTTGTCATATGAAATTACAACTTTCAGTTATGAAAGAAATTAGTAACTTTCTCAAATAACACTCTTAATTATGGTACTTCAAGGATGAATCATATATGATCATCTAAAAATCTTTAAGGCTCTTCTAAAATAATATCAATTAATTCTAGATGTACTGTTTGGAATACTTAACAATGTAGTATTTTCAAGATCTTTATTTCAAACAAACAATTTATTGTAACTCTTCAGGAGTTTGGATTACATTCAAAGCAATGATTCTATTGATTCATAATCTCTTGACAAATACAAATGGATACATCAGTTAATCTTATAATGTTTCATATATCCCATAAAATATTTTGTTTCAATTCAGTCGAACATCTATCGAACATGATTTTGATATCATCAATCCTTCATGGATTCTATCTTTCAGAGATTATCATTCTTCACTGGGTCGTATAATTCAAGTTCTTCCTTTATTGCTAGACTGATAAGGAATTTGAAAACAATTGCATCTACCACATGAGACTATGTCTCTTCACAATCAATTTAGACTGATCTTTCTTTGTGTGCAACTACTCATTTATCCAACTTGTTTTACACATTTTAGTGTACGAAATATTAGTCCAAATACTTATCTCTTTTGTAAGAGTGTCTATATTTGTCTATTGTTTTTTTTTCAGATTTGGCCAATCATTTCTTTTCTTTGTGTACACTTTTCATTACTTTCTGTCATGATCCTCTTTCTTATTTATCATATCAACTGCTACTTTCCATGCATAAATATCATCGGCATTGATTTACTTATTGGTTCCATGTTATTCTATAAATGTTATAACTTATTGAGATCTCTTTATTGTCTCAAGTACCTGAATTTTTTTCAGTCAGGTTTATTGATCTCTTCTAGTGATCATTCAAAAAATTTATTTCCTCATTTTGACCATTTTTAATATATGCTCCTTTTCATTTACGAGGATTCTTATATATCTTTGGAACCAATTTGTACAGCAAGTTGATATTGTTCTTGTAGAATATCAACTCTTATTGGATCCTTACAGCTGGTATTGTTACTTGATCACTCTATTTATTTGGGTCAATAAATGTGTCCGGAAACTGTTTTACTAAGCTCTATAACGGAATTATCTTTTGGACTTGTATTTCACATTCTTTTTGATCCGAGGATCAATGGTAATTTATTTCAACTTATTTTCTTTTCCAGCTGTTTATTTTCTCCCTCTTATGTTAGAAATACCAATGCACTTTTAGAATTCAAATCAACCCTTACTTATATCCTTAGGGGATGAGTTTAGATACTTAAGTATCAATGGAAAGTTATATCCAACATATATTCCTAACCACATTATCATATCTTAATTAAGCTATGTGCTGGAGCAATTGGAATGCATATTGCACATCCAAAATTCTTAAATGGAAAATTGTTGGTTTTTTGACCAATACTAATGATGGGGACAACTAGTGATTACTTGTTGGCTTGATGCGAATTATGTTGCTCAAAATGTTCAAGACTTATTCCAATGAACATGCGATAATTATCAAATACTTAAGACGTGAATTCACCAAGATTATAAGGATGCATAGTTGATGATCAGTCCACCATAATCTCCTTTATTCATGCCAATAACTTCATTTGGCTGGTGGAAATCGTATTACCATTTTATTTTATGAGCAACCAACATATGTGAAATCATTTGCAAGAATCTTCTGGTTCTTCAATGAATATTCACATAAATTTTTATGTATCTTTTCGCATCATTATTAAACCAAAATAATATAACTGGTTCCTGCCAAATATTTTGTAAACTTCTGGTTTACTATATATTTATATCCATTACACTAATATTTGTGTAGTACAATCTATAAAAGAATGTATGCACTTTCTCAAAAATAATTTTATTGCCTTGAGAAATACTTTTGATAAACTTTAGATGCAGCATAGTTAAGATTTATTTATAGACTTCGGGTCTTGTAAACTTTAGATGCAAACTACATAATGAGCTTTAGATAATCACATACATTCAAGTGATTATACCTTTCTTTGGATTATTCTCCAGAGAATAGAATATGTATCTTTTATGGTCAAGCACTTTAGCTTAACACTCTTATAAATATGATGGTAATAAAATATAATATATTGAAATATAGAACATTATATATAAACTAAAATATTACCATGAGTCCATATGTCAAAAATAAATATAATAACTATATTTATTACTTTCTTGCTATCAGGTTATTTACCAACGTTCTTAACTAGTCAGTCAAATTAATGAACAAAATTCATATTACAAGTTCTAACTTTCATGCAAACTATTTTACTTTATCAAACTTTGATTAACCTCGTATATAACACTTGACAAATAAAAGTACTTACTTAACATGGAGAAGTGCAATGAAGATTGGAGATTCAAACCTTTCTGTTTCACATCCCATGATAATCTCTTAATGTATTATAAAGGAAAAATCCAGGATAAAATTGCTCATATTCAACATTAGACATCAAAATTTAACTTCAAATTTACATAATTAATAATAATGCGCAGTAATTAGTATCACACTAACGTGCTCAATAATCAGTTGTTGTGCTGAACTAATAAGCTATACACATGAAATTTTCCAAATGTATTGTGACATTAAATCAAGGTAGCCGAACCAAACCAGTTTTCTTCAAACTAAGCGATTTGTTATGTTAAAGAATAAACATGACTTAAAATAATATGGTTACCTGAGACTACTAAACCAGTGATTTGGCATATGCTTAAAATATTTATAGTGATAAATTTGATATATTAGCAAAGCTATATATATATTATCAAAATTAAATACGTACCAATCTTCTGTAAGATAATAAAGAAATACAAATATTTTATTCTAAAAAATAGATCAAGTTTAAGCACTTAGACTGTGACTGGTAACCATCACAGGAACATTGGAAACCGATAAGAAAAACTGGACAGGAATAAAATTATAGGAACGAGGAGGAATTATTATTCTTTATCATATTTAGGGTGAAACAAAGTTATTCTATATTTCTCTACGATAAAAAGAACATAAAAGAATGAAAATGAAAAACTATTCTTTATGAATGGTAAATTTTTTTAAGAACATTAAGAAATGCATTATTCATTTTCATTCTTTAAATGACTATAAATTACAAAAAAATAGTAAAAGTCTCACATTGAAAATTTTGTTATCAATTGTTTAACTTTTTTTTTTGTTCAAGCAAGATACAAATGTTCATATATTGCAGGAGTGGGCGTTCAGATACACGTTCGTGTTCGTATCGGGTATTTTAGTATAAATGTATATCACCCGTTTGGGTATCTCTACACTTCGAGTCGGGTTCGGGTATTTTATGTTCGGGTTCGGATATTTTGGGTCGGGTTTGGATATTTAAATTTTGAAGAAAAAATAAATAAATTATTCATTGTTTATGTTTTTTGTATTTAAAATATATTTTAACTTAACTGGTTTTCTAATTTTTAAAAGATTAACCTATTAATAGGTTTGGAGATAAAACTTTAAAATAGAAAAACACGAATTTAGTTGTTGTTATGAAATTTTAGATGCAACTTTATTAATGCAAGAAACAAAAGCTTGATATGTATTTTAAGTGAATAGCAAATGATTTTGTCCATAATTATATGTATATTATTTTAGGCTATAAGCATCATTAATATACATATTTTGAATAAAATGAGAGAAGTAAACTAGAAATATAGGGTTAAATATACTGATGTTTGGTTATCTACAGATATCTATTCGGGTTAGGATATTACCCGTTCGGATTCAAATATTACCCGAACTGCTGAAATAAGTAATTTTTTTTGTTGTTCTAGTATTCCATGATTTTTAGACCGAGCTCGTTAATATATACTAGACAGACATTTATATTTCAATTTTGCACTTATATTCTATAACAGCTTGATATATTAGATTTGAACACTAACCTGTTAATATAGTTTGCCGGTGATTTATTTTCAAAATTTTGATTCTTAGATATGTATCTGGAGTGAAACTAATTTTTACAAATGTCCATTTTTTAAATTGACACTTATGTAATTCACCGAATTCATAATAAGTTAAAAAAAGAAACTTAAATCATATCAATGAAACAAAGACGAGAACGAAAGCACAATTTTATAGATGTAAAACATGAAATCACTTATGGAGAGTCAATTGTAACAAATCGAGAGCAGAGAACATAATCCCATTTCGTCATTATACCATACATGCTGCCTATTTGGTTTTGGTAATTTGTGTCAGCCGCAAAACTTAATTTCTTTTTATGCATATGAAGTCTTAAAAATAACTAAAATGAGATGTAATACGTTAACTCTTCAACAACGATGATTTACTTAAGAGACTAACATTTGTATTCGTCATTTTATAATCCATAAAGATTGTAATGTTGCAAAATGTTAAAATTATTTAATAAACAAAAATTATTATAAAAACTCACTTTGCGCATGCACGCGGGTTATCATCTAGTATATATTAAACCATATAAGAACATGCGAGAAATCAAATTTTGATACAAGAATTCCAATTAAGATTTTCACATGTCTAACGAAGCATAAACGGGTCAAAAGCATATCCAAAACAAGAATAATTTATAATTTAATAAATATAGTTCTAGCATTATGAATTATCACGATTTGGAAATGAAACAGGTCGAATAACCCAACAACATTAGAGAACAAAAAGCAATTTTCATTAGGGTTTTGAATTTTCTCATTGGCTAGGGTTTCGTGCTGATAACGTGTTGTAAGTAAAGACGAGAAGATAATGAATTGGTGTGTCTTATTCCATGAGTAATGGGTCTTTTATATAGGATTACAATAGTTTGGAGACAAAGTCTAACTTGGAGAATAAATAAAGCTTGGGGAACAAGTATATCAAAGACTTTCCATATGGACATCCCACAATATTCATAACAAAGTGAAGGATTTTATGACATACCCACTAGAGCTTCAGATCCTAAATCGGCACCGAAACCAATGTACCAACTTAAATTTCTAACGCAGAACATGGAAGACGCCGGCGGGATCTTCACTGTTATCCATGTCTCATTTGACCATCTTTTATCTGACCACTTCACACTTGCCACAACTCTCATGTCCACACCGACCACATCCACAAAAACCTCGACCACATCCACACAACCGCTGTCCACACCGACCACATCCACACAACAGCTTTCTACGGTCTCTTTGTTTCAAGCTCTGAAACTAGAGTTTCACTCAATTTCCAGGAAATATAGGCTCTTTGTTGCAGAAATCTTGTCATTTGTTTTGTTTCTTCCTCTTAGTAACTAATGTTGTAGCAACTTCTTTGTTATCTTTTTTCCTCTTGAAAATTTTCTTTCTTTCACTTGTCTGAAAAAAGAAACATGATATGTTAACTTTCTTCCTCATGAACACAAAACAATAGCATTGCAGTTTACATATCTAGTCTAAATAAGAAATATCATTGAGAATTGAAATTAAACAAAACAAGGTAACTTTGAGTAGAGAAAAGGAAAAAGATCAACAAAAACTAAGCATGAATCTCAAACTAAATTGAATTTCACAATAAAAACTCAGAGAAGAGAGAGAGTGATAGAGAGAGAGATGTTACTGTCAGCTGCATAGTTCTTGATTTGTTCAAAAACAGAGATACTTGCAGAATCAGATGGGTAAAGCTCCCAAAATGATCTCTGCATGAGACCATGCTTGACTCTGTTGTTCCTCACAAGAGAACGAACACCGGCGGCCATCCACGAAAATCTTGAACACAGAATCCATGGTGTGAATCACTGGCGGTCGAGGAGGAAAAGCTGGAGCACGGAGACGCGAGTAGACAGCTTGGAGAGGCCAACCCGGCGGAGACGTCTTGGATCGAGAAAAAAGTTAGAGGTTGAGACAGAGAGCTTTAACCAAGTGACGGCTCCGACACTTCACCATAGACGCCATGACGGAGATCGTGAGGAATCGGACAAGAGGGATTCGTGTAGTGGTGGAATGACACATCGTGAACGGTGATGAAGGCATCAAAGGGCTGAATCCTGCGCCATTACTCTCATTCGCTGATACCGGAGAAGGAAACTGCAGTCGACGAACATAGCCCAGCCTCTGTAATCAGACATCAGTTAAGGTTCTATATCTTCGCCGCAGAGAGAAGAAGGAGAACGAAAGAGAATTATGATTAGTGATTGTGGATAAGAATTGAGAAAGTGATTTTTACTCTCTTTTTTTTTACTTTTGGTTTTGAAATTTAAACAATTAATCAATAAACCAAGATATTTTTAGTTGAGAAAGAAATGAGAGTAACAAAGAGAATGTAGTGTTGGAGGGAATATATGACAACCAACACCTTTAAAGTGTGTGGCAAATGGATTGTGTTCATTCTTGCAATTGAAAACACAAAAAGTGACCAAGGGTGTAAATGTTTCATAAGAAAATAGTTAGTTAAATACAATTTAGCTTTAGATTAATATGTATCTCCACTAACCAAATTACCATTATATCATTGTGAGAGGTATAATTCTCTTTGAAAAACCAATGGCAAATAAGTAATATTCCAAGATAGTTTAAGGGCAAAAGTTAAAAATGTTCCTTTTTAATAGTATTGATGGTTCTTTTTTAAATGGGTGATTAATATTGAAAACAACTCATGCCAGTAACGGTTCAACCCAGGCCCTATTCAAATTAGATAATATGCACGGCGCCTTCCATTTTTTTTATAAGCTTAAAAAACTCCATAAGTTTTTTGGACCACATATCATTATTTACTATGCTGATGCCATGAGTCCTACCTACAAATATGATGTCGTGTCTATATTATGAACATAGATGTCAACTTCATTATGCTTCATCGTTACTTTGGTGTTGTTTAAAATCAGAGGATCGTGTCCTTCTCCTAGTTCTTGTGAATCTGTTTGAAATGATCTCCTCCGATCTACCCCAATGAACCATCCCCATTAACTTAGCATTAACGGGGCCTCTCTCCACAGAAGATCAGGGTTTCTAAATTATGAAGACCATGTCGATAGCAATTTCTAATGGATTGATAATATATTCCTTGTGGTCATCTAGATGCTCTCTGGCTCTAGATGAAATAGGCAATCCATCCTCACGGCTCGTTCTCTCCAGTTTCTATGTTGTTTTCTCTCTGGTTTTGCCTTCTGTCACGGCTATCGGTTAATTTGTGTAGTGTTTGATTGCAATTTCATATTTTGACAAATCTGTTAACTTGTAGGCTACATGATGTTAAGTGATAGGTATTGATCGTATTGACTGTGTTTTAAATAGATAGTGTGTTGAATCCCGGCTTCACTGGTCCTTTTGATAACGGCTTCGTAAGCATATACATCTACTACTCACAGCTTATTGGCTGGTGATCATGTTGACAAGAGTAAAGAGTTTCATTAAATTCTTATTACCATTGAATTATTAAGAAACATTTAACCATTTCTTTGAATTTTTAAATTGGAAAAAGTCAATCCATGGTACACGAAAACTCCTTCATCTCCAAATAATTTTGGATTGGTGGGAACTTATAAACCACATGATCTTTATCTATAAATATTTTTAGTTGGAACTGTCTAACCTAAAAATTTAACGCCTAAAAGAGATACACCGGAAGCATAGTCCATTAGTAGTATTCCTTTCCGAGACAAATGATAAGAAGCGCTTGTTGTATATAATTCATTCTGATCTAGGATTTGATTATTTGTTTACCGTTGAGCCACTGACTAAAGAAGATGTTTATCTTTTTTTTTATGGATGATTTTCAGATTAAGCTTTTGTTTTTGAATAATTGAATGATTGACGTTGAAGAAGACATTGATGGAATAAAATTCTTTACGACATTTGTTGATGGGAACCCTGTTTTAGAAATAAGATAAAAATTTTGGAAACGTCTTACGCGTTTTGCCATTGTGAGAACTGGGCCATGGTTCATGATCGAAGATTTTAATAATACTACTGGGCATAATAAAAAGGAAGCAGGCATGCAATGCTTTGATAGCTCGGTTTTGACTTTCAATCAGATGATGATTGTTGAATTCTGGAATTTTATTTTCTGGAAATATGATGTCTTGGGTAAGAAAAAGAGGACGGTCACCGTCAGAAGTCGTTTAGATCGAGCTGTTGTGAACGAAGACTGGCACATAAATTTAATACATTACTATTTTTAGTATTTATGTCTGTGGAGATCAGATCATCGTCTAGTCCTAGATAACATCCTTGTAAAACAAATAAAGGAAATAATTTTTTTTTTTAATTTATAAGTGTTAGTTGGAAAGCGAAGATATCAAACATGAGATTTTTGAGGGATGGAATATACCAGAAATCTTGACCTATGCGAATATAATGGCTCATATCTCGATTTTCCGTTGATTCTGTGGAGGAGACAAAATTATATAAATTCCAAAAAGCAAGTGGAGGAACTAAATGAATAAGTGAAGGCGACAATTGAGGAGAGATCAACAGCTTTGAAGAAACTATCTGATACTTTTAAGGCTGAGGAAATTTTATGGAAACAAAAAAATAGAGTCTGTTGGTTGCGAGAGAAAGATAGGAACTCAATTTTTTTTCATGCTTTGACAAAGCAAAGGCGCACCAAGAATAAAAGTACGAGTTTAATGGATGATTCGGGTAATATGATTGACTTGATTAGTGAAGATCTTACTACTCCCATTATATAATGGGAAGCCAAGCTAGCCATATTTGCGATCCCTCCGAGAAAGGAATCTAGGCCAGATGAGATGACAACATTATTCTATCAGAAATTCTGGGATTTAACATGTATGTTTAATTTATTACTCTTCAATGGCATTATGGCTCAAGTATTGAATGGTACAAAAAAATTTATCATACCGAAGAAAGATAAGCCTACTGAGATGGCCGATATTTTGCCAATCACTAGTTTGTCTAACTTGAGCTACAAAATAGTCTCCAAGGTCTTATGCCAACGGCTAAAAAAGCATTTCTATATCGTATTTACGAAACACAGCCAACCTTTGTTATTGGAAGACAAATCACAAATAACATTATGATTTCTCAAGATATGTTTCATGCGCTTAGAACAATACTGGGAGGGATGAATAAGAGATTAGCAATTAAAACGGACATGAGCAAAGCATACGATATAATGAAATGGGTGTTCTTAAGATTTGTAATGCAAAATGGAGAATCAGGGGAAGATAACAGAGATTCTTGTTTCACGCGCTACCCCTCCGATATCTTACTTTCATTTCGCTGATGATAGCCTTTTTCTATAAGGAGGAAACCCGTGAATATGAAGAATTTATCAAAGCAGTAAGGATATATGGAATAGCTTCGGGACAATGTATCAACCTTGATAAATTATATATACTCTTTGGTAAGAGAGTCCCTGGAAATGTGAAGCAATCGATCAAAGATGCACTAGGAATTCAGAATGAAGGTGGAATGGGATCCATTGGCTATACGTGAAGATATTAGTGAATAAAAAAAGCAAGTTGTTTGCTTTTAAAGGATAAGAACAAAAAAAAGTAAATGGATGGCCGGCGGCCTGGTAACTGTCAAAAGGAGTAAAGGAGGTTCTCATCAAATCGATTGCGTTAGCACTCTCCAAACTATGTTATGTCCATCTGTCTGCTTCCTTTAGACATTTGTGAAAACTAAATAGTGTCATTGCATGCTTTTGGTGGAGTTTGAATCCACCAAAAGAGATCTTTATGGGGTAAAATGGGAGAAACTATGTTTACTAAGAGATGAGTGTGGCCTTGGTATACTTAATAAATGACTTATACCATGGTCTAAAAGAGGTATAATCCATGGTATATCAGTTTTACTCGCTTGTTTCTTGTTTCCGGTTAGACAATTTATTTACTGGTTAGACAATGTGTCCTCTTTCCTGTTGTAGTCGTTTTGGTTAGACAGTTTTAATCAAAGTACTACATATCCGAACATGAAAATACTACATATCTGAAACATGAAAATAGTACATATCTGAAACGTTCAAAACTTGAAATACAAATATCTGAAACATGAAATGCTACATATCCGAAATATTAAATACTACAAAGCAGTCAATAAGTTTGTTTTCTAAAACATGAAAATACTACAGACCCGAAACCTCATCATAGATCTCGGCAGCTAAATTAATACGCATTGTCGAAATGCACTTGTCATATAGTCCTTCAAATCCATAGCCAATCGCCTATCATATACTTCAGAGCGTAAACACCACCGTCACCAGGGTCTTCATTCTTGGGCACACTTTTAAGTCTTGAAATCTTGAACTGCTGTGAATTCTTCTTCCGCAGCTTTTCTTGAACCATTTCATTCAGAAATAAAGGAATCATCTTGGGGAAAGGACGACACTCTTCTAGAAGGTATGTGTTGCTCGGGACAACTGTATGTATGCTGTCGTAAACATGGATTATTTCTTCAAAAGATCCACTTCTAAAGCGACACAATGGTTACCATTTATCAAGTGGCAAAGATACAATCGATCCACATCCATCAGCCACTTTTTGTTGTCGGAAAACTCTGGTGGGTAATTTCCATTGAAGACCTTCTTGTAAGTATCTGAGAACTCCCACGTCTTTGGATCATATTTCTTGTAGTCCCTGACCCACATCTTGACAAACAAGTGCTCAAGAAAAGTTATCCTTGACGAAGAGTATGGTGAAGGGTCCTTCATAGATCTTTTATGAAACATAAGCATTGCAGATGTCATATGCTGTAAATAAAAAAAGATTCCAAATTGCGAGTGTCAACACTAATAAAAAGAATGTCTTACAGAATCCTTGTCCATGTTCATACAATTAAAAACGATAAACTTACAGAATCTGTTAGCCACCTGGATTCATCTGTTTCCCAATCTTTTCTTGGCGTTGTTAGCTAGAAGTGAGCGTCTGAATGGGATGTGCCTACATCTTCGTCATCACTGAAATGAGTAAAAAAAAACCTCTAGTTAGTTTAACAGTAATGGATCATGAAGAACAAATAAGACATGATAATCATTACACTTACGCATGAGTTCGCGGGAAATCCAGTAATTTCTTCCATTTTGTCTCAGAAACTTTATCTGAAGGATCATAGTAAGCTTTAGATAGAGTCACTTGTTATGATCCTCTTCACAGTTGACTTCCCTACATTTGGATAGACTTGAGTCTTTGTCAGTTGTGGCTTGCGTGTTTTCAAAGGTCCATCCAAGAATGATGCCACCAAGTGGTCTAATGTGGCATCTAGTTTACCATATTTGTTCTTGTCTTCTGAACTAGACCATGTTTCAGCAGAATCTCTAAGTTGTGGAACTACATTCTTCTCCTCTTTCATGTTTTTCAATATTCCAGCGGGTATTTTTCTTTGATTTTTTCAACAACCTTCTCACCATCAGTGTCAAGTAGAACATGAGACATTAGCTTGACCTCGGAATTTTGGCTTTCTTTCTAACCACACATTGTACTGCCGCATCCAAATGTGATGGTGCCTTGTCTTGGACCATCCATGACTATTATAGTATATAGAAAACATATAAATTTAATTTTGACTAGTTAGTTACTTTAACCTGAAATAGACATACTAGCAAGGGAAGCAAAACACTAACCGGGTCATTGATGTTGACTTCATCTTCTTGGTTTACAAAGTGTGCATCATTTTTGGGGGCAATAGCTTGCATCTTCTCTCTAAGTTTAGCAATTTCTTTTCTAAAGTTGAGATTTGCTTGCCAAGTACCAGCTCGATTTGACCAACTCTTGCATTTACTTTTCCGTCAGTCTTTGTGTCTACTGCAGTCAACACCTTGGCATCATCCAATTGAAGGTATATGTCCGCTTCGGCCTTAACAGTGAGATGTCTGACACGAAACTACCAATCAAATCATGTAAAAACATTAGTATGAATACATTACAAGTAATATCTTTTAATAAGAGTTTACAATAATATAAGAAACTTAAACTTCTGGTGAACTTTTTTCTCTCTTTTATAAAACTGATCCCACTATATACGGCGATAGGATGGAGACCAAGGGAGAAGAGGAACTTAGTTATCCTCAATATGGTTCCCATATTCATGCCTAAACAGGTATTGATTCATACATCCAGATGAGAAGAGCGTGAACATATCCACGAAGTGCATATTTTTTTCTTTCCATCATATGAAACAGCTTTAACTGAATTAACGAGGCTGGAGAATCCCACATGTCCCCAACCGTATCTGTCAATGCTTCTGCATCTAGGACTCTCTTTTCTTCTTCCAAAGGAATTCTGCTACCTGGAGAGATACCTAATACGCCAATCGATAAGACACAAAGCAAGCCAATCATTCTTCTCTTCTCAAATGACGGGAACAATTGGCGCAACTCAGATAGCATTGGACCATATGAAGGGGACACGCTAATCTATTCCCAAAACGCCTTATGATCAACCTCCACCTTATCATTGATGTCAAAAGTCTCACAATTTAAACATGTTATTTCACCAAACTCATATAGTTAAAACCTAATAGGCTGACCTTCTAGTAGAGACCATAACTCCTGAATATTATCCACAACCAGTTGGTTTGTCAGCAAATGGTTAAAAACTTGGGCTGACCATGTATAATCCATCTCTTACAACCTTACAATAACTCCAACAGAAGATGTCTTAATGGATTCTCACGCATATAAGCCAAGTGACAGTTATGATTCATTGAACAATGTAAATAATGTACAATGAAGTAAGGTACACATGAAAATTATATTTCCAGAAACTTATCTACAGTGGAGTCGATAGTTGCAAACACATAATTACCAAAATAAGAAACCCAAAATCAAATAACATATGTTGTTCGCACGGGTTCTAAATGGCACAAAAAACTGAGAAAAAGTGAATAAAGCAACGACCTTCAACGGAACTAAGAATTTGAAAAAGGGGATTTAAGGTGTGAATCGAAGGCTTTAGTGGTAGAGTAGAGTGCGGACATGACCGAATCAATGATGAATCATCCTAATAAGAAAGTGAATCTTGAGTTTGAGGATTTCACAATTTGGGATTTAGGGTTCTTGGGGTGAATCACGAGAAAGAGAGATGTCGTGGGGGAGAGAGTATTTACCTTTTCTTTGATCAACAAAAGCTTCTAGCTTATCGAGTCTCTTTCATTTGATGTATAAAATAAGTCATATTTGGTTTAATTCTATTTATCGATTGGGTATTTTGGATTTTTACTCACTTTTTCCTTCTTCTTTTTTTTGTATGTTATTCTAGTCATTACACAGGAAATGTATGTTATAATAAGTTAGTTTTCTTAATTAAATGCCAAAAGGTTGCAACTTTCCATGGAACTGATTCACAAAATCTAAAATAATTTGAGAATGGAAAAGACATATGTAGATTTTCTACCAATTATGATAAATCATATTTTTAATATAACAAACACAAGTAATAAAGGATAAAAGGTTGAAATAAAACATGTAACTAATCCCCTTTTTATTATTTGGAGAGCACTATTAACAATACACCTTTGTCCCATGTGTGATTAATAAAATTGTTATTGCTTAGGTGTCATCATAAGAATCCTTCTCACAGCCAATATTTAAAAGCTCTTCTTTGCCAAGATTAATTACATATAATGTCACTGCTTATTAAAACTACTAAGTTATTATACTATATGTTTTGTGCAGTAATGAATTCAACGTATGCTGAAGGAAATTAACTCTACCCGCAATAACGATTTCAGTTGTCTTTACCAAACATTAAACCATTTTGTTATACCTTAGTACATTATAAGAATAATCAATCCCTTATATATTGATCATGGAGAATTAAAACATGTTTTCGTAGCCACGTGTCATCACTAAGATGATTCTTAGAATCCTTAGAAAAATAAGCTGGTTCATATAAATAATAGAGTTAATGGTTGGACTTTTAAGTTCTACACAAAGGGAGGAAAGTAAGTGATTATAAAATCAGTGGTTACGGCATTGCCAAACCATATGATGTCTTGCTATTGACTACCTAAGGCAACTGTTAAAAAACTGACAACCACGGTCGCACAATTCTGGTGGAGTCCAGGAGGAAGCACAAGAGGAATGCACTGGAAATCATGGGATAAAGTATGTATAGATAAGGAGGATGGAGGACTAGGTTTTAAAGATATTACTGATTTCAACACAACGATGCTTGGAAAACAGTTATGGCGTCTGATTGAGAAGCCAAATACTTTATTTGCTCGGGTATTTAAAGGTCGGTATTACAGGAATGCCTCACCCTTGGAACCGATTCGTTCATATGCTCCTTCATATGGCTTGCGGAGTATCGTCTCAGCTAGATCTCTGGTAAGCAAAGGAATAATTAAAAGGGTGGGATCATGATCATCTATATCAGTACGGAATGATCCATGGCTCCCAACCACTCACCTGAGACCAGCAGGCAAAAATCAACACAATTTCGACCCAGAACTAAAAGTGGATTCTCTTATTGATCCTACTTCGCGAATATGGAATTCGCAG
This sequence comes from Brassica napus, assembly GCF_020379485.1. NCBI lineage: Eukaryota > Viridiplantae > Streptophyta > Magnoliopsida > Brassicales > Brassicaceae > Brassica > Brassica napus. The sequence continues at coordinate 27,948 of NW_026014215.1, forward strand.
GCACTTCGGACTTTGGTGGATCCCCAAGATGTGAAAGCTATAGAGAGTATACCACTGAGTAAAACCCAGATGGTGGACAGGGATGGATGGCATTTCACAAATAATGGGAAGTATACGGTTAAATCAGGATATCAGATAGAACGGGTTTATCCAGATAGGGAAAGACCACCTTTAATGTTGGGACCCACAATTGATACTTTGAAGGCATTCTGTTAGAACATACAGTGTCCCCCGAAGTGAAAGCATTTTCTATGGCAATTGGTGACAGGATGTCTAGCAGTCAAGAAGAACCTGAAAGTGAGAGGACTACAAGGGGATATATGTTGTGCACGTTGTGGAGCGGAGGAGGAATCAATCAATCATGTGTTCTTTGAAATGCCCTCCAGCACTCCAGGTTTGGGCTTTCTCTAGGATACCATCAAACCCATCTATTTTCCCAACAAGCTCTCTCTTTACAAACATGGATCATCTCTTCTGGAGAGTTTCCCCATAGATGGATGATCATCAGTTTGCGTGGATACTATGGTATATTTGGAAAGGAATGAATAATAAAGTTTTCAGTAATTTGGATATGGATCCTAGGGACACGCTTAAATTGGCAGAAACAGAGTCAACTCTTTGGGCGGAAGCACATGTATTGAATGGAAATAGGATAGTATCTCCGGCAGAAGTTACGAATCCCACATTAATTCCAGGAAGATGGTGCTTTACAAATGGTTCCTGGAAGGCGAATGATATTTTCTCCGGACAAGGTTGGCTTAATACTCTAGAAGGATTTGATGGGCTATTAGGGGGCGCGGAATGTTCGGGCTTGTCTATCTCCTCTACATGCGGAGATAGAAGCACTAATCTGGGCAATGGAGTGTATGAAAAAATTACGTCAATTTCAGGTTACGTTTGCAACGGATTGTTTTCAATTGGTGAAGATGGTTTCGGAACCAGAAGAATGGCCAGCATTTGTGAATTGTTTGGAAGATATTAGGATCCTGAAAGAAGGTTTCATACGATCAGAGATTATCTATGTACCAAGGACGCAAAATTCAAGAGCGGACAGCCTAGCACGTAGTGTCAGGAAGCAACCGTATTTCGTCGTTCACATGGATCAAGATCTACCGGTGTGGTTCACAGAGTCAGTATGAGTCTGTATAAGCTAATGACCAAAAAAAAGATTAAATTTATTGATTACTTATTAATAGGATAGTTATATAAGAAATTTTATGAGCAACCGATTATATTAGAAATTATTATAGTTATCAAAGAAAGTATATGGCCACTAAGCACATAATATGTCCTGCCAAACAAAAATAAATGTCATATAGGTGCGGTTAGATTCGAAGAAAACAGTTACATAAGAAAAGATCATTACTGTTTCAGTATTGCTGGAAAATGAGAAGGACGAATTGTTTTATTCAGTGATCTATGCATTAAATAAAGAAGAGGAAAGGAGGGAGTTATGGAAGGATTTGAAAATACATGATTCACCTATTATTCGGGAACGTCCTTGGATGGTAGTTGGGGATTTTAATGAAACGCTGGCAATAGAAGAGCATTCAGTAAGTGATGAAGTGTCTCAAGGAATGCAAGAGTTTGAGAATGCTGTCAAATACTGTGGTCTTGTGGATGCTGCATCGCATGGACCTCTATTCACATGGACAAATAAGCGAGAGCAGGGGTTGATCTCAAAGAAGTTGGATAGAGTTCTCATAAATGATCATTGGATTGGAAAATATCCAAACTCTTATAGTGTCTTTGAAGGAGGAGGTTGTTCAGATTATCTAAGATGCAGGTCACATCTGAAGCTAGTTGGAAACCGTCCTCAGAGGCCTTTCAAGTTTGTATATGTTCTCGCTGAAATGGAAGGGTTCAGGCCAATGGTGGAACAATTCTTGAGAAGCACTGAACCAATATTTCTATCGACATCTGCAATGTTTAGATTCTCAAAGAAGATGAAAGCATTAAAGCCAGTGATCAGAAATCTAGCAAAGGAAAGAGTGGGTCATCTCTCACAAAGGACAGAAGAAGCTTTTGATGATCTGTGTGCAAAGCAGGAATGAGAAATCCTACGGAGCAGAATATGGTAGTAGAAAATAAAGCAGTTGCTAAATGGGAGAATCTGTCACAAATTGAAGATGAGTATCTAAAACAGAGGTCGAAGCTACATTGGCTAAAGGCGGGGGATAGAAATAATAAAGTGTACTATAGAGCAGTAACAGTTCGAGCCACTAGAAATTCGATTCATGAGATTCTTTGTAATGATGGTATTGTGGTAGACACTGCAGAAACAGTGAAGATTGAGGCGGAGAGATTTTTCAGGGAATTTTTACAGCATGAACCTCAAGACTTTGAGGAAATTACGGTGGAAAATCTTGAAGATATACTACCTTATCGCTGTACTGAAGAGGATAGTGCTCGGTTGATTAAGGAGGTAACTATAGAAGAGATTCAAAGGGTATTATTCTCAATGCCTAGAGACAAATCCCCTGGACCAGATGTGTATACGGTTGAGTTCTTTAAAGCGGCATGGCAGACAGTGGGACCAGAGTTCATCATAGCTGTAAAATCCTTCTTTGCAAAAGGAGTTTTACCAAAAGGAATCAACACAACTATCTTGGCTTTGATTCCGAAGAGATTAGAAGCACGGGAGATGAAAGATTACCGTCCTATCTCCTGCTGTAATGTACTGTATAAAGTGGTCTCCAAGATCATTGCCAATCGCCTGAAAACTACTCTGCCAGAATTCATAGCTCTGGATCAGTTGGCTTTCGTCAACGGTAGACTTCTGATCGAAAATCTTCTGCTTGCAACGGAGATAGTCAAGGAATATCATAAAGAATCAATATCAGAAAGATGTGCAATCAAGTTTGATATATCAAAGGCGTTTGATACAGTGCAATGGCCTTTTCTTCTTAGTACACTCAAAGCTATGAAATATCCGCAGGAGTTTATACACTGGATATCTTTGTGTGTGACAACAGCATCCTTCTTGGTACAAGTGAATGGCGAGCTTCCGTGATATTTTAGAAGTAGAAGACGCTTGAGACAGGGATGCGCCTTATCACCATACTTGTTTGTAATCAGTATGAATGTTCTATCAAATTTGCAAGATAAAGCTGCTTCGGAGAGGAGAATTGGTTACCATCCGAGATGTCAGAAGATGGCTCTGACACACATGAGCTTTGCAGATGATATATTGGTCTTCACAGATGGAAAGATCAGATCTCTAGACAGTATTGATGAGGTTTTTGAATATTTCGCAAAGATATCAGGACTGGAGATAAGTTTGGAGAAGTGTACATTCTATTTAGCTGGTGTGTCAGATGCAAGAAGACAGGAAATGGAGTCGAGATACTCAATACAATCAGGAAAGCTACCTGTGAGGTATTTGGGGCTTCCACTTCTTACAAAAAGGATGACGATAGCAGACTATAAGCCGTTACTGGATCGTATCAAAAGCAGGATCAGTTCATGGACAGCAAGACACTTATCTATGGCTGGTCGTCTGGCACTTATACATCAGTTATTGTCAGCATAACAAATTTCTGGATTTCGGCTTTTAGATTACCACAAGCATGCCTTAAAGAGGTGGAGAGAATATGTGAAGCATTTTGTGGTCAGGTCCGAGCTTGAATCCTAGAAAAGCAAAGGTTTCATCGGAAGCTATTTGTAAGCCAAAAACAGGAGGAGGATTGGGTATAAGATCAATGCGAGTGGTTAATGAAGTAGGCTGTCTTCGACTGATATGGAGAATTCTTACATCAACTCCATCTATATGGGTCAAATGGATTCAAACCTATCTAATCTGTGATGAGAATTTCTGGTCAATAAAAGATAAAACCAGCAAAGGTTCTTGGATGTGGAAAAACATCGTGAGAAAAATGGCTCAAGGGTTTTTCAAGAAAGAGGTGAAGAGTGGCAGTCAAACTTCATTCTGGTTTGATAATTGGAGCCAACTGGGAAAAATTTATGATCTGACAGGCCAGAGAGGACTTATAGATATCAGCAACAGTAGAAGAGGCTGTGAAAAACAGAAGGAGAAGAAGACATAGAGCAAATCATCTAATAGCTATTGAGAATCTGCTATTGCAGCAAGAACTTATATTGATCAATGAGGAAGAGGATAAGCCTCTTTGGAAGCAGAGTGAGGATACTTACAAAGACCATTTCAACTCTAAGAAGACTTGGAGTCAGCTAACAACAGTTTGTCCAGTGGTTGATTGGAGTGAAGCTATATGGTTTAAACACTCAACACCAAAATATTCATTTCTAGCGTGGCTAGAAATGCTAAATAGGCTTTCTACTGCAGACAGGATGACCAAATGGGATGCCGCAACAAACCCGGTGTGTGTTCTATGCAATGCAACCGATGAAACCAAGGATCATCTATACTTTGAATGTGATTATTCCAGAGAAATTTGGAGAAAGCTCATGAGTAAACTACTGGAGAACAGATATGTGGAGGATTGGAGAAGAGAAATTTTGTTGCTCATGGATAAAGATCAAACGAAGCTAATTACATTCCTTACTAGATATGCTTTTCAAGTGGCTGTATATAGTATATGGAGGGAGAGAAATGGAAGAAGACATGGAGAGAGTCCTAGGAATGTGCAAAAAATGGTTCAATGGATTGATAAGGAAGTGAGAAACAGGATGTCTACAATCAGAATGATGGGAGACATGAAATATGATGAGGGCTTCAAATGTGGTTAGCCAAAAAATGATAGCGGGGGGCAAATTATATGCTTAGATTTTAACAAATCGTTTATGTGAAGATGAAGTTGCAATATAGTTGTAGAAACAGTCTTTTTCTTTTTGAATGAATTTAATATTTTTTCAAAAAAAGAAAAGAAAAGAGTGAGTTACCTGATAAAACGCCTTTGTGTATATTACTACACAATTGGACACTTTTATGAATCATATGCTGAGAAGAAAACTAAACTAACAAGAAGAAAAGTAGACTTTCTTACTTGTCATATGAAATTACAACTTCCAGTTATGAAAGAAATTAGTAACTTTCTCAAATAACACTCTTAATTATGGTACTTCAAGGATGAATCATATATGATCATCTTAAAATCTTTAAGGCTCTTCTAAAATAATATCGATTAATTCTAGATGTACTGTTTGGAATACTTAACAATGTAGTATTTTCAAGATCTTTATTTCAAACAAACAATTTATTATAACTCTTCAGGAGTTTGGATTACATTCAAAGCAATGATTCTATTGATTCATAATCTCTTGACAAATACAAATGGATACATCAGTTAATCTTATAATGTTTCATATATCCCATAAAATATTTTGTTTCAATTCAGTCGAACATCTATCGAACATGATTTTGATATCATCAATCCTTCATGGATTCTATCTTTCAGAGATTATCATTCTTCAGTGGGTCGTATAATTCAAGTTCTTCCTTTATTGCCAGACTGATAAGGAATTTGAAAACAATTGCATCTACCACATGAGACTATGTCTCTTCACAATCAATTTATACTGATCTTTCTTTGTGTGAAACTACTCATTTATCCAACTTGTTTTACACATTTTAGTGTACGAAATATTAGTCCAAATACTTATCCCTTTTGTAAGAGTGTCTATATTTGTCTATTGTTTTTTTTTTTCAGATTTGGCCAATCATTTCTTTTCTTTGTGTACACTTTTCAATATACTTTCTGTCATGATCCTCTTTCTTATTTATCATATCAACTGCTACTTTCCATGCATAAATATCATCGGCATTGATTTACTTATTGGTTCCATTTTATTCTATAAATGTTATAACTTATTGAGATCTCTTCATTGTCTCAAGTACCTGAATTTTTTTCAGTCAGGTTTATTGATCTCTTCTAGTGATCATTCAAAAAATTTATTTCCTCATTTTGACCATTTTAATAAATGCTCCTTTTCATTTACGAGGATTCTTATATATCTTTGGAACCAATTTGTACAGCAAGTTGATATTGTTCTTGTAGAATATCAACTCTTATTGGATCATTACAGCTGGTATTGTTACTTGATCACTCTATTTATTTGGGTCAATAAATGTGTCCGGAAACTGTTTTACTAAGCTCTATAACTGAATTATCTTTTGGACTTTTATTTCACATTCTTTTTGATCCGAGGATCAATGGTAATTTATTTCAACTTATTTTCTTTTCCATCTGTTTATTTTCTCCCTCTTATGTTAGAAATACCAATGCACTTTTAGCATTCAAATCAACCCTTACTTATATCCTTAGGGGATGAGTTTAGATACTTAAGTATCAATGGAAAGTTATATCCAACATATATTCCTAACCACATTATCATATCTTAATTAAGCTATGTGCTGGAGCAATTGGAATGCATATTGCACATCCAAAATTCTTAGATGGAAAATTGTTGGTTTTTTGACCAATACTAATGATGGGGACAACTAGTGATTACTTGTTGGCTTGATGCGAATTATGTTGCTCAAAATGTTCAAGACTTATTCCCATGAACATGCGATAATTATCAAATACTTAAGATGTGAATTCACCAAGATTATAAGGATGCATAGTTGATGATCAGTCCACCATAATCTCCTTTATTCATGCCAATAACTTCATTTGGCTGGTGAAAATCGTATAACCATTTTATTTTATGAGCAACCAACATATGTGAAATCATTTGCAAGAATCTTCTGGTTCTTCAATGAATATTCACATAAATTTTTATGTATCTTTTTGCATCATTATTAAACCAAAATAATATAACTGGTTCGTGCCAAATATTTTGTAAACTTCTGGTTTACTATATATTTATATCCATTACACTAATATTTGTGTAGTACAATCTATAAAAGAATGTATGCACTTTCTCAAAAATAATTTTATTGCCTTGAGAAATACTTTTGATAAACTTTAGATGCAACATAGTTAAGATTTATTTATAGACTTCGGGCCTTGTAAACTTTAGATGCAAACTACATAATGAGCTTTAGATAATCACATACATTCAAGTGATTATACCTTTCTTTGGATTATTCTCCAGAGAATAGAATATGTATCTTTTATGGTCAAGCACTTTAGCTTAATACTCTTATAAATATGATGGTAATAAAATATAATATATTGAAATATAGAACATTATTTATAAACTAAAATATTACCATGAGTCCATATGTCAAAATAAATATAATAACTATATTTATTACTTTCTTGCTATCAGGTTATTTACCAAGGTTCTTAACTAGTCAATCAAATTAATGAACAAAATTCATATTACAAGTTCTAACTTTCATGCAAACTATTTTACTTTATCAAACTTTGATTAACCTCGTATATAACACTTGACAAATAAAAGTACTTACTTAACATGGAGAAGTGCAATGAAGATTGGAGATTCAAACCTTTCTGTTTCACATCCCATGATAATCTCTTAATGTATTATAAAGGAAAAATCCTGGATAAAATTGCTCATATTCAACATTAGACATCAAAATTTAACTTCAAATTTACCTAATTAATAATAATGCGCAGTAATTAGTATCACACTAACGTGCTCAATAATCAGTTGTTGTGCTGAACTTATAAGCTATACACATAAAATTTTCTAAATGTATTGTGACATTAAATCAAAGTAGCCGAACCAAACCAGTTTTCTTCAAACTAAGCGATTTGTTATGTTAAAGAATAAACATGACTTAAAATAATATGGTTACCTGAGACTACTAAACCAATGATTTGGCATATGCTTAAAATATTTATAGTGATAAATTTGATATATTAGCAAAGCTATATATATATTATCAAAATTAAATACGTACCAATCTTCTGTAAGATAATAAAGAAATACAAATATTTTATTCTAAAAAATAGATCAAGTTTAAGCACTTAGACTGTGACTGGTAACCATCACAGGAACATTGGAAACCGATAAGAAAAAATGGACAGGAATAAAATTATAGGAACGAGGAGGAATTATTATTCTTTATCATATTTAGGGTGAAACAAAGTTATTCTATATTTCTCTACGATAAAAAGAACAAAAAAGAATGAAAATGAAAAACTATTCTTTATGAATGGTAAATTTTTTTAAGAACATTAAGAAATGCATTATTCATTTTCATTCTTTAAATGACTATAAATTACAAAAAAATAGTAAAAGTCTCACATTGAAAATTTTGTTATCAATTGTTTAACTTTTTTTTTTGTTCAAGCAAGATACAAATGTTCATATATTGTAGGAGTGGGCGTTCAGATACACGTTCGTGTTCGTATCGGGTATTTTAGTATAAATGTATATAACCCGTTTGGGTATTTCTACACTTCGAGTCGGGTTCGGGTATTTTATGTTCGGGTTCGGATATTTTGGGTCGGGTTTGGATATTTAAATTTTGAAGAAAAAATAAATAAATTATTCATTGTTTAAGTTTTTTGTATTTAAAATATATTTTAACTTAACTGGTTTTCTAATTTTTAAAAGATTAACCTATTAATAGGTTTGGAGATAAAACTTTAAAATAGAAAAACACGAATTTAGTTGTTGTTGTGAAATTTTAGATGCAACTTTATTAATGCAAGAAACAAAAGCTTGATATGTATTTTAAGTGAATACCAAATGATTTTGTCCATAATTATATGTATATTATTTTAGGCTATAAGCATCATTAATATACATATTTTGAATAAAATGAGAGAAGTAAACTAGAAATATAGGGTTAAATATACTGATGTTTGGTTATCTACAGATATCTATTCGGGTTAGGATATTACCCGTTCGGATTCAAATATTACCCGAACAGCTGAAATAAGTAATTTTTTTGTTGTTCTAGTATTCCATGATTTTTAGACCGAGCTCGTTAATATATACTAGACAGACATTTATATTTCAATTTTGCACTTATATTCTATAACAGCTTGATATATTAGATTTAAACACTAACCTGTTAATATAGTTTGCCGGTGATTTAATTTCAAAATTTTGATTCTTAGATATGTATCTGGAGTGAAACTAATTTTTACAAATGTCCATTTTTTAAATTGACACTTATCTAATTCACTGAATTCATAATAAGTTAAAAAAAGAAACTTAAATCATATCAATGAAACAAAGACGAGAACGAAAGCACAATTTTATAGATGTAAAACATGAAATCACTTATGGAGAGTCAATTGTAACAAATCGAGAGCAGAGAACATAATCCCATTTCGTCATTATACCATAGATGCTGCCTATTTGATTTTGGTAATTTGTGTCACGCAAAACTTAATTTCTTTTTATGCATATGAAGTCTTAAAAATAACTAAAATGAGATGTAATACGTTAACTCTTCAACAACGATGATTTACTTAAGAGACTAACATTTGTATTCGTCATTTTATAATCGATAAAGATTGTAATGTTGCAAAATGTTAAAATTATTTAATAAACAAAAATTATTATAAAAACTCACTCTGTGCATGCACGCGGGTTATCATCTAGTATATATTAAACCATATAAGAACATGCGAGAAATCAAAGTTTGATACAAGAATTCCAATTAAGATTTTCACATGTCTAACGAAGCATAAACGGGTCAAAAGCATATCCAAAACAAGAACAATTTATAATTTAATAAATATAGTTCTAGCATTATGAATTATCACGATTTGGAAATGAAACAGGTCGAATAACCCAACAACATTAGAGAACAAAAAGCAATTTTCATTAGGGTTTTGAATTTTCTCAGTGGCTAGGGTTTCGTGCTGATAACGTGTTGTAACTAAAGACAAGAAGATAATGAATTGGTGTGTTTTATTCCATGAGTAATGGGTCTTTTATATAGGATTACAATAGTTTGGAGACAAAGTCTAACTTGGAGAATAAATAAAGCTTGGGGAACAAGTATATCAAAGACTTTCCATATGGACATCCCACAATATTCATAACAAAGTGAAGGATTTTATGACATACCCACTAGAGCTTCAGATCCTAAATCGGCACCGAAACCAATGTACCAACTTAAATTTCTAACGCAGAACATGGAAGATGCCGGCAAGATCTTCACTGTTATCCATGTCTCATTTGACCATCTTTTATCTGACCACTTCACACTTGCCACAACTCTCATGTCCACACCGACCACATCCACAAAAACCGCGACCACATCCACACAACCGCTGTCCACACCAACCACATCCACACAACAGCTTTCTACGGTCTCTTTGTTTCAAGCTCTGAAACTAGAGTTTCACTCAATTTCCAGGAAATATAGGCTCTTTGTTGCAGAAATCTTGTCATTTGTTTTGTTTCTTCCTCTTAGTAACTAATGTTGTAGCAACTTCTTTGTTATCTTTTTTCCTCTTGCAAATTTTCTTTCTTTCACTTGTCTGAAAAAAGAAACATGATATGTTAACTTTCTTCCTCATGAACACAAAACAATAGCATTGCCGTTTACACATCTAATCTAAATAAGAAATATCATTGAGAATTGAAATTAAACAAAACAAGGTAACTTTGAGTCGAGAAAAGGAAAAAGATCAACAAAAACTAAGCATGAATCTCAAACTAAATTGAATTTCACAATAAAAACTCAGAGAAGAGAGAGAGTGATAGATAGAGAGATGTTACTGTCAGCTGCCATAGTTCTTGATTTGTTCAAAAACAGAGATACTTGCAGAATCAGATGGGTAAAGCTCCCAAAATGATCTCTGCATGAGACCATGCTTGACTCTGTTGTTCCCCACAAGAGAACGAACACGGGCGGCCATCCACGAAGATCTTGAGCACAGAATCCATGGTGTGAATCACTGGCGGTCGAGGAGGAGAAGCTGGAGCACGGAGACGCGAGTAGACAGCTTGGAGAGGCTAACCCGGCGGAGACGTCTTGGATCGAGAAAAAAGTTAGAGGTCGAGACAGAGAGCTTTAACCAAGTGACGGCTCCGACACTTCACCATAGACGCCACGACGGAGATCGTGAGGACTCGGGCGAGAGGGATTCGTATAGTGGTGGAATGACACATCGTGAACGGTGATGAAGGCATCGAAGGGCTGAATCCTGCGCCATTACTCTCATTCGCTGATACCGGAGAAGGAAACTGTAGTCGACGAACATAGCCCCTCCTTGGTAATCAGACATCAATTAAGGTTATATATCTTCGCCACATAGATAAGAAGGAGAACGAAAGAGAATTATGATTAGTGATTGTGGATAAGAATTGGGAAAGTGATTTTTACTTTTTTTTTTACTTTTCGTTTTGAAATTTAAACAATTAATCAATAAACCAAGATATTTTCATAAGAAAATAGTTAGTTAAATACAATTTGGCTTTAGATTAATATGTATCTCCACTAACCAAATTACCATTTAACCATTTTGAGAGGTATAATTCTCTTTGAGAAACCAATGGCAAATATGTAATAATTCAAGATATTTTA
>NW_026014216.1:0-49350 GCF_020379485.1 Brassica napus
TTGTTTCGAGTGGGTTTTAGTAAACATGAGTTGTCGTCTCATATTTAATTCCGTTGAGACGTTCAATCTGTGTTGTTTGTTTAAGATGTGAGTTTTCGTAAGAATTATTTTATTCTTATGAACTTTCTGGAACGTTCAGATATGAACGGAGAGACATGTTTTAGGATCTCGTATCATTTTTTAGATATCATGTCTTGAGATGTTAGAGACCAATGCGATGGGTTTAGGGCAAACCTAGGTTTATTCTCGGTTTTAAGGTTTGTGCGGTGACTAGCCAGCTATCGATTTTCCTGTTGTGATTTCTACCTGATTCGTACCGATTTAAAGTCCGCGATAGGTTCTCGGCTTATATGACTTGTATGGCACGAATCGAGCATCTTTCCAGAGACAATTTTTAAGCCAACTGGAAGTGCTATACCAAAATTTCGGATTTTTTTTTTGTAGCGCGCTTTTATCCTTGTGTTGGATGTTCGAGGATCACAAGAGTGATCAGGTTGCGTTTGTTTAAGACGGCTGGCGTGTTCGTCGGGGCCAATCGATGAACAGGGTGTAAATATTTGTCGGGTTTTTATTGGTCGCATTTGGAAAATTTGTAGAGTTTCGAATTTTAACTTGGCGATGTCTCGCAGTTGTTTCGAAGACTATACGTATAATTTGGGTGTTGGAGAATGATTGCTTTGCGATTTTGACCGGATAAGGCTATTGACAAGAGTCTAATGTTCGTAGACTTTTTAAGTGTGTCCTGAGACTTTTTTAATTGGAGCGTAAACGTTCGAAAAAAGAAAAAATGCATATTGTAGTAAAGGATTTTTTTTTTTTAAAAAACTCGATTACAATGATGCATCCTTTAAAACGTGGGAGTATACGAGTAAACGTACCCACTCCCCCCCCCCCCCTTTTAGAGAGGGGGATAGCTGAACTCGTCTTTTGACGAGCTGCCTATGTACCTCTTTTGAGGATCAAGCCATCTTGTAGTTCTGTTTTGTGCCGCGAGTGTTCTTACCCGGCGGTTGTCGCCGTGCTGACCGCCTTGATCATGGTGACCGTGGCAGGGTCAACGTTTTTGTCCGGGTTTTTCCGGAGGAGTTATAGTGTCGACTTCGGAATCGTGCTGAGTTTCGATGTCCGAAGCGTTCGTGTCAGCAGACGATACGGAATCGTCTTTCTTTGAAGTGTTTTCGGTTGAAGGCTGAGCTAACTTCGTGCGATTGCGAGTTGCCATTGCAGAAGTCGTGATTTGCCTTAACTTATGTTCTGCGAGGAAGCAAAGCCGCGACTGTTTTTGACAACCCAGATGGATGTGACTCCGCTCTGGGTTGGGAATTTGACGCCGAGGTGGTATGTAGATGGAACGGCTTTCATGGCGTTGAGCCATGGGGTTCCCATGATCACATTGTAGATGGCAGGATGAACGACCACCACGAAATCGACAATTTTTGTGATCTCCTTGGCCATGACTGGCAGCTGGATCGATCCGAGGGTCATCGATACTTCGCCTGAAAAACCCGTAAGTGGTTTTGGCGTTGGAATTCCTTCCCCGAGATCGATGTTCATCCGATTGAAAGTGTCGTAGAAGATAACATTGACCGTCCTGCCCGTGTCGATGAGGACTCTCCCGACTTCCAGATCTCGTATGACAAGATCTATGACGAGTGGATCGCAGTGAGGTTGATCGATCCCACTGGCTTCATCATCCTTCGTAAAAGTTATCGAGTTGTTTTGATCATCTCGGGGAGGAGACTATGTCGGCCAGTTTGCACTTGATTCGGCCTTCTGTTGGTAAGCCTTGATGGCCGAAACCGTGTCGTTGCAATATTGCGACCCTCCGATGATCATGTATTGTTGTCGTTTCCTTTGTCGTCAGGCCTTCTTCCGCGTTTATCCCCGGACTGGTTTCTTTGTGGGGACTTCTCCGCGGGCGGATTTCTGTCCGTTTTTGGGGGGCGATCAGTCTCAAGGATGAGATCTTTTACACTGGTCACTTCGGAGAGATCTCCAGCTAGTAGCTTTGCGGCCAATCTCGATCCTAAGACTTTGCAGTTCGTCGTGGAGTGTCCTCGGGACTGGTGAAACTCGCAGAAGGTGTTTTCGCCATATCCTTGGTTGCGAGTCTATGTATTTCCCATAGTTCGACCTTGATCTGAACTGATGCCCTCCTTGGAGTTCTTCCCTATCGTAATGGACGTACTTGTCGTTACGAGAGTTTTCTCTTTCGTCTTTTGGTCTACATCTTTCAAGGGCGGCTTTGTTGGTTTATGCTTTTGCGACAAAACTTTTGCTTCCTCTTCGATTAAGATGTAGTCCGTTGCCTTGTGGAGGGCATCTTGGATCGTCCGCGGTTTGTCGAGGGTTATCCACTTTCTGAATTTCGACTTGTACCAGAGCATTTTTCTGAGCGCGTCTATGGCACCTTGTCGCTTATCCCGCTAACCCTTGACATGACCAGCTTGAACCGGCTTATGAACTCGCAGAGGGGTTCGTTTTCCCCCTGGCACATGCTCCAGAGGTCGACATCAGATGTTTTCCTATCTATGAACATAGAATATTGTTTTAGAAATTCTGATGCGAGCTGGCGGAAACTTCCGATGGAGTTTCTCCTGAGGCGTGCGAACCATTCGAGAGCTGCTCTTTCCATGTTTTCGACGAATAGACAGCAGTAGCCGGCGTCTTTTTCGCTATCCTTCAGTCTGGCCCTTCCCATCGTGATGGGGAAAGACTAAAGGTCAGCTTTGGGATCGGTCGTACCATCATACTTTGGTACTTCGATTTTTCCCGGATCAGATACCCTCATATCGGAGATGCGCGAGCGGTGAAGGGTGTCTTCCGAGCCCCCTCGAGCAATCTGTCGATCTCAGGGGCAGCACTGGTAGCGTGATGGATCTGGGATTTCACGGCCCTTACTTCTGCTGCAGTTTTGGTGATGTAGTCGCGAAGATTGTGAATGTCCAACGTCTCGTCTGCAGATTTCCGAGCTTGTCGGCGTTTGCTGCGGGCGATCTCGGTTTGCTTTTCAGCCAGCTCTTCCTGCTCGTCCCAATAGAGGATTTCCTCCTCTTTCGTCATTTGTGAAGAACCCTAAGATAGGGAGGATCACTTTAGCTGGGTGTTGGATATGATCCGAGAAGGCAAACGGCACTTCTGGAACTGACATGGATTGAAAGGATCGTCAAGAGATGCGGAATGACTCTTGATATACCCACGATCTATGGCTAACCACCAAAGAAAGAATGAATGTGTTGGCAAACCACCAAACAACTCACAAAGATGAATTGGCTGACCACCAAATCAACAAGCCGGTTCACACCAATGAACTAGCTAAAGAACTCTCTCTCTCACTCAGAGAAAAAACAAAATAAACAACCAAATCTGAACTGATTTTATTGATGAAATGGACTACATATTTATAGTGTTTTGTAGATCTAGGAATTAAATGAAAACGTAGATCTAGATCTAGTCTTTAATACGAAAATAAAGAGATAAGACTAGACAAGGTGACTGTTCGTCTTCTGTCCAGATTCGTTGTATCCTGAAGCATGAACTGCGGTAAGGAGAACGACGGATGTGGGACTGTCCGTATGAACCACCATGTCCAGATCATGAACCATACTGGACCAAGTGTGTCCTATGTCTTCAGATAAGTGAAGGATCCTTGCCTTAGTGAGATTTGGCTGATCAAAGTGCATGAACTGATCAAAAGGGTCGATCAGTCCATCAGTACGGTCGCCGGTACGTGCAGTATGAGGCAATCGAGCCAAAATAGAAAAGTCTCGATCATTTTGTGAAACCTCATGATCCAAGTCAAGTCTGGCAGGATCTTTCTCAAGTCTGGCATGATCCAAGTCAAGTCTAGCATGATCTTTCTCAAGTCTGGCATGATCCTAGTCAAGTCTGGTACGGTGAAAAACATGAACCTCGGTTGAAATGTTCAGAACGTCCTGAACTCCATGCTGAGCTGGTTCCATGTAATGATCTGTGGACTGCGGCACATCAATTGGTTTATCGAACGGAGAGCTTTCCCGAGCTGATCGGCTTCTGGTCCTTCTCGGATGTCTGTCAGCGTCCTCCTCGGTATCGTTGGAGACGTCGCTGGGATCCAAGTCGACGTGCTCGACTTCATAACCTCCGAGCCTTTTGCGGGAGATGGAGGGCTTTCAGAGTTCCTTTTCCCGGCAGGGGATGTTTCGCTAGGGTTTTGGCTCGAAGGTCGTTCCCGCGATGTTCCAGGCCTGTCGAGTTGGGTTGCGAAGTTGAATCTTCTCCCGCGAACCTTCGTGATTCCGCGGAGACGGATTGCTCGAATCCTTGCCGTTAAGGTTTCGACCTGTTTGGTCAAGGTGTTCACGAGCTGATCCAGTTCTTCCGACCTTTTTTCATAGGTGGCGAACATCTTTTTAAACTCCTCGAGCGTCGGGGAGTTGGCTGGTATGTTGGCCGCGGAGACATCCGCTGCTGGAGTGTGGAGATTAGTGTCGCTTCCTCCGTTGAGAGGAGTTTGCATGTTGTCTGCGTCGTCAGTTGACATGTCTGGTTGAGCGTGATGTGGTTGAGAGTTAGATTGATCCGTATCCCCCTCCTTCTAGCGCCAAACTGTGGGAACCAAAATTTGCACTGTCGATTTCCGTCAAAATTAGGAAAGTAGGAGAACCCTAGTTTCCCAGAGGTCTCAGATATCTGCTAATACCACAAGCCAAGCAATCAGAACACGAGATAACAACGATAAGAATATGAAAAATCGTAAAAAAAAAAGCAAAAGGTGTCTTATTCCGAGTTCGCGTATGAGCGTTACAACAAGGTAGAAGCCTCGGCTATGAGAGTTGTCGGCGAGATTCCTAGTTCTAACAACCTAAGACTGCAAAACCTAGTTGAGTCGCAGCTCGAAATAACAAAACGGAAAGTTGCCTAATTGCTTTAAATGCTAAGTTTGCTCTCAAAAAGTTCTCCTTTTTCCATGCCTCTCGCCTAGGACTCCTTATATACTCGCTCATTGGTCGATTTACACTTTTCCCCTTCTGCCCTTAAGCTGTCATGGCCTAAAAATGGAGATATTCCATTTTTCCCGATCTTCGTAATTATCTTCAAAATTTCGTATTTATCCGCGAAAACTTGACATTTATCTTTCCTTGCGAACCAAGCGTAAACCGTCCTATGGTTTACGGGCTGTTGGTTAAGAAATCGTAAAGTGGGCTTCGAGTCATATCTTAGGTCCCTTTGGACCGTCTTTTGACTCGTAGCGTTTATTACGGCTTCTTTCGATAAAAAATAAACTTTCCGCGGTTTTTACCGTAAAGTTTCGATTGACGATTTCAAATGTCGAGAGACATGAAATGGGTTTGCTGCGGTCTTCGGGAGATAGCATCAAAGAGTAGACGAGAACGCATGGATTCGTGTCGTATCCGATGTTTCAGGAAAGCTCGGTCGCTACGATGTTTCGGGAAAGCTCGGTCGCTACGTAGCGACCGAGCTTGGCTCGAGATCGGTCGCTACGTAGTTACTGAGCGGGACGCGCGCTCGGTCGCTACGTAGCAACCGAGCGGGATGCGCGCTCGGTCGCTACGTAGCAACCAACCAAGACGCGTGCTAGCGACCGAGCTTGGCTCGAGCTCGGTCGCTACGTAGCGACCGAGCAGTGTGCATGCTTGGTCGCTGCGTAGCGATCATGCTTGGCCTGTCCGTGGTCCGATCGCCATACTCGAGCTTGTCTGTGGCTGGTTTAGATACGTGTCTGTCGCCTTGGGATAGTCGGTATTTGATTCAATCGAGACTTTGAACAAGGTTTTATCGTGAGATTCCTTGTTGCGACATTTTTTACGAAGTACAACTTTCGTAAAAGATACTCGCACTCATTTTTGCGGAGGTTTGGACATTAACTTCGTCATAACCATTTTCGACCCCAACAGTTATCTGGAAAGAAAGCTTCTGAGTTGGTTGAGGATTATTTCGAGGTAATTACAAATCTGTGTGCCTTTGTTATTTAGAACTGTATTTCCCAAGATAATTAGAAGTATATAGTGACAATTGATTACTTTATGTTAGGCCAATGAGAATGTAGGAGATGATCACTTGGTTCCGGTACCTCAAGCTCTTATCGATACCATATGACACACTCGTAAATTCGTTGTGAAGGTGTCAAATCACAATTTGACTGGCAAGACCCAATCTTTGACTGTGACAAAGGTGCTCACTCCAGAAGTTCCAGAAGTTGAAGCCAATTTGGAAGGAAATGGGGATGTACCAGACGCACAGAAAACTTTGCACAAGGAAGATGCTGATGATGATCCTTCCACATGCTTTGGGAGTGTGAAGAGGGCTGCTGATAAGGTTGAGGCAGAGGATTCCAAGCGAGCCAGAAGTGGCTATGATGTGTTAAGTGTTGGTTTTTATGGTTACTGAAACTCTATGCTTTGGTTTTTCAATTTCAGACTTTATTTTTGCTAAAACTCTATGCTTTGGTATTTCAATCTCAGACTTTATTTTCCCAACATTGAATTATATTTCTTTCTTATAATCTATTCTGGCTGCACTTAATAATTTCTTTCCTTAGCGTTAAAATACATATACATTGTCAATAACTTAATGGATCTGTGATGTTTGAACATATCTACTACGTCCAATGTATGATTAGTAAATATTCTTATTGATCTTTATTAGTATTTTCCTTATCAATGGCCAACCGAGTGTCATCGAGAATATTACAACTTTTTACAAATTTAGTAATATGAGTTGGTTGTAAATGAGGTTGGGAAACCTTATGATGTTAATATTCTTATTGATCTTTACGATCACATACAGCAAAAAAGGAAATACAATATTAACCAAATCGTAACGTTTTGTAAAATTAACATAAAGGAACGTAATTGACTGCATAAGTTTTGCACCGTAACATTAATTCAAACCAAATAGTTATGACTAAAACTTATTCCAAAACGTAAGATTTAACCACATCTTCTCTGCACTAACATACTTATTCCACCTTCCTCATAGCGAGTCAAATCCTTTCAAGAAACACAGCACAAGGAAAAAGCTCAAACCCTCTTTCACATATTCCAAAATGCTTCTCAACTATCATTGGAACTATCCTCTAAGTTCTAACACTAAATACTCCATAAAACTGTTTAAGTGTAAGGAATCTATGATTAGGCAAAACTTACAAAACTTAGTGCATATCTCTAACTTTTCTTCAAAAAAATTCACAGGGTTGTTGTGGGAACCGAAATTCGCACTGTCGATTTCCGTTAAAATTAGGAAAATAGGAAAACCCTAATTTCCCAGAGGTCTCGGATATCTGCTAATACCACACGTCAAGCAATCAGAACACGATATAACAACGACGAAAATATAAGAAATCGAAAAGAGAGCAAAGAGAAGTCTTATTCCGAATTTGCGTATGAGCGTTACAACAAGGTAAGAGCCTTGGCTACGAGAGCTGTCGGCAAGATCCCTAGTTCTAACAACCTAAGACTGTAAAACCTAGTTGAGTGGCAGCTCGAAATAACAAAAACAGAAAGTTGCCTAATTGCTCTTAGTGCTAAGTTTGCTCTGAAAAAAGTCCTCTTCCATGCCTCTCGCCTAGGACTCCTTATATACTACCTCCTAGGTAGGTTTACGCTTTTCCCCTTCTGCCCTTAAGCCGTCATAGCGTAAAAATGGAGATATTCCATTTTCCCGATCTTCGTAATTATCTTCGGAAACTTCGTATTTATCCGCGGAAACTTGACATTTATCATCCCTTGCGAACCAAGCATAAACCGTCCTACGGTTTATGGGCTTTTTGTTAAGAAATCGTAAGTGGGCTTCGAATCACGTCTTAGGTCTCTTTGGGCCATCTTTTGATTCAAGCCGTTTATTACGATTTCTTTCGATAAAAACAAACTTTCCGCGGTTTTTATCGTAAAGTTTGATTGATGACTTCAAATGACGAGAAACATGAAATGGGTTCGCTACGGTCTTCGGGGAATAACATTAAAGAGTAGATGAGAATGCATGGATTCGTGTCATATCGACGTTTTGGGAAAGCTCGATCGCTTCGTAACGATCGAAACGTGCACGTGCTCGATCGCTACGTAGCGACCAAGCTTGGCTCGAGCTCGATCGCTACGTAGCGACTGAGACGTGTCCGTGTTCGATCGTTATGCAGCGACCTTATTCGGGTTTTTCTCCGATATTCTGCGAACGTGTTTTTTCCACAAGGCTCTTTGTAAAAACAATCTTTTTCGAAAGAATATTTTTCGTAGAAATATTCTCGCTTACTTCTTCGGACATTTGAATGTTAACTTTGACATAACCGTTTTTGACCCCAACAGTTAGCCCCCCAGCTCGTTAGAATCGTGGATCGGGACGAGATTCTAGCGTGCGGTTTGAAGATTGGGGCAAAGACAGGTGTATCGGACGAAGTTTTCATTCTGAATTCTGCGGAGGAAAGTCATCGAGGAAATATATATTATAAAAATCTAAATCCTAAGCTCATACTTCTATAAGTAGTGAGCTCCTATCATTCATTTCTTTCAAACTTTCCTTCCTTCAAATCCTCTCTAGCTTCTTTCCTAAACTCTAGTCTTTTGACATGTCTTCTTCCCAGGGTGACAAGAGAAGTTCCGACGTTGAGATGGGCGAGGCCACCTCCGAAGCTCCAGTTCCGGCTTCCTCGATTGAGGTGCCAGCTTGCGTCGCCGGCCATCTTTCCTTCCGAGAGAAACTAGCTCACCGCAAAGCCGAAAAGGAGCCAGTTCGAGCCGGCACTGAGTTCCCATCCTCTTCCACTACGGTTGTTGCAGAACGCAGGACCTCAAGTTGGCACGAGCGTTATTTGTGTTCCGGACGCTTTGGTTCAGCCCACTGGATCGTCTACGACTCTGATCCTTGTCGAGGATAAAGAGAAGGTCGCCGAATCTATGCCTCCTCCTCCGGCTAGGAAAGAGATTGTCCTAGCGCTGTGTGCTCCCAGTGCAGTTCCGGCCGCTCAGCCAAAGGGCCGGAAAAGGAAATTCACCAAGGGCGGCGATGGGGAATCTTCGCAGCAAGGAGGCTCAAATCTAGCGTCGGAACTTCGCGGAAAGGTTTGTCCCCTACTTTGGATTTTTACGATTGGCTCGTTGGATGTTTCCATTTTTTTTTTGTTTTTAGGGTTTGTCCCATTTCGTATCTCTAATTGTTCTCTTGTCTCGTAGTTCGTGTCCCTGATCGATGGAATGATCAGTGAGTGCGGTTCTGAGGCCAGTCGTTTGGCAGGGGATCTGACGGAGATGCAAGGAAATTGTTCTGAAACAGAGGCCATGCTGAAAGCTATCAAGGGTTCTCATTCCGTGAAGGTGTCTAAGCTCGAGGCCGAGATCGGGGAGCTCGAGAGGGACCTTGGGAAGACGGCGAGCTCACTGCTTAAAGAGAAGAAGGCTAGGAAGGCCAAGTCTTCGGAGGTTCACCGACTTCAGCGTCAGATTGAGAGTGGTGAAAGATCAGCGAGTCGCGGGATCGAAGAGGCCAAGGAAGCGCTTCGCGTTGAGTTCCAGGCTCGTTTGGCGAAGATCTCCGACTTTCTAGGCTCCCTTGAGCGCATCCGCAGCAGGGAGTTGGCCTTAGCGACTGTCGAGGGCGGGATGGCCGTAGTCCGGGCACTTCAGAGTGAGACTCCTCCATCCTTATGTGGCCTTATTTCTTGTTTCGGGACTGGCCGTTTTTGGCTTTGAATCTCTGCCGCTTTGCGGCTTTCTTTAAATGAAAAGATAATCAATTTGTGTTTTTGTGAGTTAGTGCATGATGTGGAAGGAAGATAATGCTTTGTTCTCGGTCTGTTTCTAGAGTTTTTCTGCGAGATCCAGGTTTCGCGGGGTATCTGGAGACGTTGAAAATAAACATATAGGTATGGTTTAGGATCTCATATCTTTTCGATATCATGCCTTGAGATGTTAGAGACGAGTGCGCTGGGTTTAGGGCAAGACCTAGGTTTACTCTCGGTTTTAAGATTAATGCGGGGAATAGCCGGCTATCGGTCTATCTGTTGCGATTTTACCCTGATTCGTACCGATTTAAAGTCCGTGATAGGTTCTCGGCTTATACAACTTGTCTGATACGAATCGAGCATCTCTCCAGAGACAATTTTTAAGCCAACTGGAAGTGCTAGACCAAAATTTCGGATTTCTTTTATAGCACTATTATCCTTGTGTCGGATGTACGAGAGTCATCTTCGTGAGATGGCTATGTCTGTTTAGGACGTTTAAGAGTTCGATGTGATCAGCAACGAACTTGGTGGTAGATATTACCGTTTGGGTCTTCGCGAAGAATATGTGTTTTGCTGAGATGTTGATGAGTATATTGTTTTTCGTGACGAGGGTTTCAATTTGTCGGCCAGGAAACAACTCTTTAGGCGATTTTGTGCGACGTTTCGCAGGGTCGAAGGTTGGTTTTTTCTTAGCGACTGGTTTATTTGCGGATGAAGATGATTTGCTCGGTTAAAAAGTTTCAGAAATATCGAGGGTGTGGTCAGATATTTTGAATTTGAGACTATACGAGTATACGTATCCACTCCCCCCCCCCTTTTAGTGAGGGGGGACACCTGAATTCGTCTTTCGACAAACTGCCTACGTACTCCTTATGGAGATCAAGTCGTCTCGTAGTTCGGTAATCGTGAAGTTGTTTGTTTAGTGATAGTATTTTTTGAG
The DNA here is from genome assembly GCF_020379485.1 of Brassica napus. Classification (NCBI taxonomy): domain Eukaryota; kingdom Viridiplantae; phylum Streptophyta; class Magnoliopsida; order Brassicales; family Brassicaceae; genus Brassica; species Brassica napus. The sequence continues at coordinate 10,653 of NW_026014216.1, forward strand.
ATGCATTGCATTCCAGGTTCTCAGAACTTTTACGCCTTGCATGTTGGTTATTTCGTAGGAACCTGGTCGAACGACTTTTTCGATCTTGTAGGGTCCTTCCCAGTTTGCTCCAAGTTTTCCCGCGTTTCACTCGGCGGTGTTTTGGAAGACTTTGCGAAGGACCAAATCCCCTTCGTTGAATCTGCGATTCCGTACGTTGGAATTATAATATTTTGCAGCTGCGTGTTGGTAATTTTGGATTCGAATGAGTGCTCGGTCTCGGCGGTCATTAACGAGGTCAAGATCGTCTAAGAGCATGGCGTTATTAAGCGCTTCTCGTTCGGGTAGTAATCTTCTTCGAACACCGGGGAACTCGACTTCTGCGGGAATCATGCATTCCGTTCCATATACGAGAGCGAAAGGCGTTTCCCTCGTTGCTCGCCTTGGGGTGGTGCGATGCGACCAGAGGACTCCCTCGAGTTCGTTGGCCCACCTGCCTTTTTTAGTCTCTAGGCATTTCTTAAGTCCATCAAGAATGGTCTTATTGATTGTCTCGGCTTGTCCGTTGCATTGCGGATACATGGGAGTTGACTTGTTTAGTCGTATCTTCCACTTCTCGCAGAATCCTTCGGATCGGGTGGAGATGAACTAAGACCCGTTATCGGTTACGATCTTGTAAGGAACTCCATGTCTACAGATGATGTTTTTCCATACGAAATTTTCAACTTGGACGTCTTTTATACTTGCATATGAGTCTGCCTCTACCCATTTTGAGAACAAATCGGTGAGGACTAAGAGGAAACGCTTTTGCTTTGAATTGTGAAGAGGTCCGGCGATGTCCATGGCCCAGCGCATGAAGGGATATGGTGGCGTGATGGAGGAGAGGACTTCCGCTGGTTGTAGGATGGTTGGAGCATACCTTTGGCATTTTTCGCATTTTCGTGCGAACTTCTCACAATCTCCGATCATCGTTGGCCAGTAGAATCCATGGCGTTTGATTTTCACTGCTAGCGACCTTCCACCGGAATGGTTTCCGCAGGACCCAGAATGAACTTCATCCATGACTTTTCTCGCCTTTTCTCCCTCCAGACACGTCATGAGTGGTCCGGAGAATCTCCATTTGTAAATTTCGCCGTCGACTGTTACGAAACGCACGGCCTGTGTTCGGATTTTGCGGGCCGCCCATTTTTCGAGAGGTAATGTCCCGTCGGTGATGTAGGCTCGAATTCTTTGCAGCCATGGGGTATCATAGCCGTAATCGGATTGTTCCGGTTCCGGCTGTACCGAAACTTCCTCTACCTCTTCGTCTTGGTCCCCGATGAGGTTGACGACGATTGGTTGTCCGATACTTGGGTGTTCGATGAATTCGACCAGAATTACTCTTTTAGAGACCTGGGTCGGAACTTGATGCCAGGGCCGCGAGAGCATTGGCTTGGACATTTTCGGAACGGGGGATTTGGTAAGAGCGAAGCAGTCAAATTCTTGGGCTAAATTTTGGACCAATTTGAGATACGCGTCCATTCTTTTGTCTCGTGCCTCGTATTCTCTGCTATATTGACTTGCAACTAGCTGGGAATCGCAGTAGGTGCGGATATTGCGTATCTTCAACCCGTGAGCTAAACGTAGCCTCGTTGTTGGACGCGTGAAATTCAAGCCTGAACGACTGTTCTAGGATCTCACCGGTCGGAGATGTGAGGCGGATTCCGATGCCCGATCCTTTCTTGGATGAGGATCCGTCGACGTGAAGGAGCCATGTCGAATTTGGTTCCTCGTTGGTCACGGTTCCTGTTGGTAGTTCGACTAAGAAGTCTGCGAGTACTTGGGATTTTGCGCTTGTTCTTGGTCGGTATTCGATATCGTACTCACTTAACTCAATCGCCCAATTGGCTAGTCGGCCCGACTGACTCGGGCTATGCAAAATTGTCCGCCGGGGGAAGGTCGTGAGGATGACGATCGTGTGGGATTGGAAATACGGTCTTAGCTTCCACGCCGATGTTACGACTGCGCATGCTAATTTTTCCATTAGTGGATACCTAGATTCAGCATCCAGCAAGGTTTTGCTTATATAGAAAATAGGTTTTTGTTCGCCGCGCTCTTCCCTGATCAGGACGCCGCTCACAGCTGTTGCCGATACCGCGATGTATAAGAACAAAGGTTCTCCTTCCACAGGTTTTGCGAGGACTGGAGGAGTAGCTAAGTATCGTTTCAGCTGTTGGAAGGCGTTTTCGCACTCTTCCGACCATTCGAATTTTTTATTTCCCCGTAGGATGTCGTAGAAAGGTAAACACTTGTCTGTTGACCGTGAAATGAATCGTTTAAGTGCTGCGACTCTTCCGGTCAATCTCTGGACTTCTCGCTTATTTTTGGGCGAAGCCATCTCGATCAACGCATTGATTTGTTTCGGGTTAGCTTCGATACCGCGGTATGTCACTAGGTAACCGAGGAACTCTCCCGATGCTACGGCGAATCTGCATTTTGTCGGGTTAAGCTTCATGTTATGGGAGTTTAGTTGCGTAAAACATTCCTCAAGATGTGATACGTGATCCCTAGCCCGGAGGGCATTGACGAGCATGTCATCGATATAGACCTCCATCGTTTTACCGAGCTGTTTGGAGAACATACGGTCACGAGTCGTTGATAAGTTGCGCCGGCGTTTTTGAGGCCAAAGGGTATTACCTTATAGCACTAAGTTCCGCGTTCAGTAATGAACGCAGTTTTCTCGCGATCGTCGGGATTCATCATAATTTGATTGTAACCTGAGAAGGCATCCATGAAAGATAGAAGTTCGTTTCCCGCCGTCGCTTCGACCAGCCGATCGATGTGTGGTAAAGGGAAACTATCCTTTAGACAGACTTTGTTAAGGTCAGTAAAGTCCACGCAGACTCGCCACTTCCTGTTTTTCTTTTTGACTTATACGGGGTTTGCGAGCCAGTCTGGATATCTCACTTCTGTTATCGATCTGACTTTAAGCAATTTTTTGACCACGTCGTTCACTGCGGAAGCGCGTTCGGGTCCTAGCTTACGTCTTTTTTGTTTGACTGGTTTGAAAGTTGGATCGATATTCAGTTCGTGACATGTTATGTTAATGTCGATTCCTGGCATATCCTCCGCAGCACATGCGAAAGTATTAAGGTTCTTTTTCAGACAGGTTATGAGCTCTGTCCTCAGGGGCTCACGGAGATCGGCTCCGATCTCGACACACTGTTCTGGGAACGCTTCGTCGAGACACACCGTCACCACGGGTTCGCAAGTTGGTTCACGTTTTTCTTCTGGGCCAGGATTTTACGGGATTGCCAAAAGAGTTCCGCTAAATCCTGACTCCGGGTGTTTTCGTCGGAGGCCATTTTCTTCACCTTTCTAGGAATGGTTTCGAGGTCGGGTCTTTTTCCTTTTTGTTCTGCGGCGAAACACACTTACGATACCCTCGGATTTCCCCATATTACCTCGATTCCGTTAAGAGTTGGAAATTTGAGGCAAAGGTGGTACGTTGATGGGATCGCGCGCATGGAATTTAACCATGGCGTTCCCATGATAACGTTGTAGGATGCTGGACGGTCTACGACTAGAAACTCTGTGATTCTCGTCATGGTTCCAGCTTTTACAGCGAGATTAATTGATCCGAAAGCTGGTTTCTCCCGAAAGTCCCAATAACGGGCTAAGATTTTCCACTATTTCAGATGGATCGATCTCCATCTTCTCGAGAGTATCTTTGAAGATGATATCAACCGAACTTCCAGTATCGATTAATACCCTAGCGATATCGATATCACGAATCGTTAGCTCGATAACAAGGAGATCGTTATGAGGTTTGGCCTGATCGACCGTTGCTCCCCCCTTGAACGAGATGATGTTCGCGCATGTCGAGTTTTGCATATCGTTTCCGATCGTTGAGTGGCTTTTGCGGGTTAGATTGATCCGTACGTCCCCTCCTTCTAGCGCCAAACTGTGGGAACCGAAATTTGCACTGACGATTTCCGTTTAAATTAGGAAACTAGGAAAACCCTAATTTCCCAGAGATCCCGGATATCTGCTAATACCACACGCCAAGCAATCAGAACACGATATAACAACGACGAAAATATAAGAAATCGAAAAGAGAGCAAAGAGAAGTCTTATTCTGAATTTGCGTATGAGCGTTACAACAAGGTAAGAGCCTTGGCTACGAGAGCTGTCAGCGAGATCCCTAGTTCTAACAACCTAAGACTGCAAAATCTAGTTGATTCGCAGCTCATAATAACAAAAACGAAAAGTTGCCTAATTGCTCTAAGTGCTAAGTTTGCTCTGAGAAAAGTCATCTTCCATGCCTCTCGCCTAGGCCTCCTTATATACTAGCTCCTAGGTCGGTTTACGCTTTTCCCCTTCTTCCCTTAAGCCGTCATAGCCTAAAAATGGAGATATTCAATTTTTCCCGATCTTCGTAATTATCTTCAGAAACTTCGTATCCGCGGAAACTTGACATTTATCTTCCCTTGCGAACCAAGCATAAACTGTCCTATGTTTTATGAGCTTTTGGTTAAAAAATCGTAAGTGGGCTTCGAATCACGTCTTAGGTCTCTTTGGGCCGTCTTTTGATTCGAGACGTTTATTACGATTTCTTTCGATAAAAACGAACTTTCCGCGGTTTTTATCGTAAAGTTTGATTGATGACTTCAAATGACGAGAAACATGAAATGGGTTCGCTACGGTCTTCGGGGAGTAGCATTAAAGAGTAGACGAGAATGCATGGGTTCGTGTCGTATCGACGTTTTTGGAAAGCTCGATCACTTCGTAACGATCAAAACGTGCACGTGCTCGATCGCTACGTAGCGACCAAGCGGGACGCGCGCTCGGTCGCTACGTAGCGACCGAGCTTGGCTCGAGCTCGGTCACTACGACGCACTCGGTCGCTATGTAGCGACCGAGTGGGACGCGCGCTGGGTCGCTACGTAGCGACCGAGCTTGGCTCGAGCTCGATCGCTACGTAGCGACAAGCTCGGTCGCTACATAGCGACCGAGACGTGTGCGTGTTCGATCGTTACGCAGCGACCTTATTCGGGTTTTCTCCGATGTTTCGCGAACGTGTTTTTTCCGCAAGGCTCTTTGTAAAAACAAATCTTTTTCGAAAGAATATTTTTCGTAGAAATATTCTCGCTTACTTCTTCGGACATTTGAATGTTAACTTTGTCGTAACCGTTTTTGATCCCAACAGTCGTCATATGAACGGAATGGAGAACCAACATCCTACCCCCCCCCCCCTGTGGATATTGGAGGTAAACAAATCCTTACTCAGTGTCAAAGTATTCCTTATACTCAATTTTTTGGTGAATCTCTTTATTAGTCTTCACAAACCATTTTAGATTATCTCCTCTGGAGATAATAAGCTCTATCTAATGCACTATCTCTGCAAATATGCTCTCCTCTTTTTCTACCACCACCTTGCCTAAAAACTCAGCCCTGTTTTCTAAGTGATCATATAGGATCATCCTTCTCTATTATAACTTGCATCATGATAGAAACGTTAATGCAAAACGGATGATCTATCTCCCAGACTATATTTGCGAAGTGATTTTGCCAGATGTCCTCTCTACAATCAATTTCACAAAACAAATATGACATGGCTATTGAAATTGATGACATGGCTTCCGGAAAAATATGACATAGATAATTTCATTTAATGTTGATTTATATTTTTAGCAAACTTATTAGAATATGATAATAATTCATATATTACATTTAATATTGACATTTCTTTTTGGTAACCTTTTTTAAAATATGGTAATAGCTCATACATCATCTAGGGCTGGGCAAAAAATCCGGATCTAAAGAACCGAACCGAACCCGATCCGAAAAAGTAGTACCAAACCCGAACCGAAATTGATTAAATATCAGAACGGGTTCAAAATTTTGGTATCTAAAAAACCGAAACCGAACCCGACCCGAACCGAAGTATCTCGGGTACCCGAATGTAACCGAAATAGATTTATATACCTAAATATATTACTTATTTTAAGATTTAATATATATTAAAAACATCCAAAATATATAAGATACTTTAAAGTTGTCTAAAATACTTAAAAATATACATAAATAGTCAAAAGTAAATGTCTAAAATAGCTAAAATATATTCAAAACACCAAAATTCTTGAAATATCTATTAATTTTCAATCCATATATTTAAATCAAACCAATTTATATGTTAATTTTAGGTATTTTGACATATATTATACAAATTTATATGTAATATATTATTTTGATTTATTGATTTTGAGAAATTTTAAGCATATAATGAATATTAAAATTTTAAAAATAATTTAAATGGGTTATCCGAACCTGAACCGAACCCGCAAAGATCCGAACCGATCCCGAACAGAAATTTAGAAATACCCGAATGGGGCTGAAATCTTTAAACCCGAAACCCGATTAGATCCAAACAGAACCCGAATGGGTACCCGAATGCCCACCTTAACATCATCTATAAAATAAATATATTCATATATAACATTTCAAATTTCGAAATATTATTATTTTTGTATAATTATACAATTTGTATTACTAAAACTTTCAAAAAAATTTACAATTTAAAAAAAAAAATATCTAATCGTAAAATCATTAGTTTCTTATATATCTACAAATTTTATAAATATTGTTTAGGTTAAATTTTTGATAATTATACAATTTTTATTAGCTTTATGCAAATTGATTTAATATATATCAAATCTATATTAAATATTAGTAAGAAAATAGTAAAATATATAATATTTAATAAAAAAAAAATTTAAATATAAATTAGATTTAAAAAATTCATTACTGCACACATGGTGTGCAGGAAAACACCTAGTTTAACAATCATCATTCTCTGTTAGAAAGTTAACCATTAGGATGTCACTATCTGTAGTAAACATTACGCTTAGTGGGCTATTAAGATAGTTCTGCGGGAAGGTCATGATAGCGTTAAAGAATCCCCATTCCCTGCAAAGCCACCAACTTTATTAAAACCCCATAAAAGCATTGAGACAAAAAGCAGAGCATTGAGACAAAAAGACAGAGCGATCCTCACTCCTCTCCCTCTGTTCCGATGTAATCAATTGGAAGCAATACCATTTCAAACAAACCCTTATCTAAGAGTCAATCCCAAGATCTCTAAAAATGTTGATTAAAGGAAGTAGGAGCTTACGAGAGAGTATCATGATGTCCGATAATGGTAACGCTCCACTTGGATATATTCTTCTCATCCACCAGTGTAGCATAACAATCGTTTATCTAAATCGCAAATATACCTGGAAAAAACAAATTGTAATCATCTCAAGTATCATTCCATGGTTACATGAAGGTGATAAACTAAGCTTAAGTTTTATGTTAAACCAAATGCTTACAAATATTTCATTTTTAGAGGGAAATTATCACTCACAACCACACCAGGATCACGTTTTTACTTTGATAACGACATTGATATCATACAACACTTCCAAAAGATGAATAAACTGCCCTCCTAAGCCTAATGGCATAACTCCAATTGGGATCAAACGTAAACCAGTCAACGGTTTTTAAATTTGCATTACCGTTTCGTAAGTCAATTAAAAAGGCACACTCAAATACTCTTTTCTCCTACGGAAATTGATTGAACAACTATTTTTTAATTAAGATTATAACTTAGATTACTATTTTTGGCTTATTTATTTAGTTTATCTTAATATTTGCAAATTTTCATTACCGTTTCGTAGTCACATTCATGAAAATATCTTATAATATTCCAAAATTCATGTATAATTATGAATAATTATAAAACAACTTACTCCTACTAATTGGTAAATCATCGCATCCTTAAAATCGAAACTATGATATTAGATGATAACTATACACTGTTTGTAGTTAATTTTTTAAATCATTGGGTCAAAATATAATATAATCCTCATACAATATGTTTTCTAAAAGTCAAAAATGGAAACTGACCGAAAATTAAACACATGTTGGTAGGAGAGTTCGAACCCTGGTCCAGGAGCATTTAGGAGGTCTACTCTACCACTAGAGTAAGGATACACTTTGGATAATTCGTGCTCGAAATACCACATATAATAGGAAGCCGGAAGACACAGGATTTTTTTAATCACGCCGTTTCAGAAAGTTCGAGTGTTTCTTCTTCCTTTTAACGAGGGAAACTCGAGACTCTTCCTCTTCATCTCTCCACTGCTCTCAAATCGATCACATCCGCCATGGCTGAACAGAACAATTCTCCTACTACTCGATCTAGACGGCAGAGGTTCACCGAGATAGATTCCTCACTCGGAGAGTCCTATCACTTCCGACCTCAAATTCAATTCAAGTCGTACGATGATCGTCTCCAGAGCAGCCGATTGTTATTCCGCAATACCGTTACCCCAATCGGAGGATATTCTCGCCGTCATCACAATGAGGACGCCTCTATCGGGTATCGTTATCTCTGTCTCCGAGGCTTTGTAGTTCAGGGTCCTTTTAGATCCTAAGAATCATGCTTTAGATGATGTGTTTAGCATTATCGATAGCATAGGATGGTCCTATACTGTGATGCATGTGCATTCGTTCTGTCCTAGAGTTGTGAGGGAGTTCATCTCGAACAAACCCTACAACGATGAGGGTGCTCTTATTCGGGGTTATATTCTCCAATTTACACCATCGGTGATCAACCAACTGATGATGACACCATCTGTTGAGCACTCTTTTGAGTGGAAAAAGGTTGTTCTGAAGCAAGCCATCTCCCATCTCACTGGAGGCCAATGCTCCGGATGGACAGGATTCAACCTCAATGCTTTGCTCAATCCTTTCCATACACTCTACCGTGTGTGTGAGCGGAATTGGCTTCCAGGTCCTGACTCTGATTCAATGATGAAGAACCGACTCCACCTTCTATATGCTGTCGCCAAACGCGAGAAGATAAGCTTTGTTCATCTTGTGTATGACCAAGTGATGGACATGACCCGCAAGACAGATTGGGACAAAAACCTGATTTTCCCAAACCTCATCTACCAACTCTTGATGCTTCAGAAGGAAGTTCCTCTGCTACCAGGAGATGAAGAACCTATTGGAAGAGGTCTTCCCATCAGTGGAGTATCAGTGACACAAGTGGACCAAGGGGACGTAGAAGGCTGAATTAGAATAGCAGCCAAGTGATTTTTTGTAAAGTCAATAACTCTTTGAAGAATGTGACTAATATATGATCTTTTTGTCAAGTAGCTTGTGTCTGAATCCTCTTCTAATCGGTTGTAATCTCAATGACAGTTAGTTTTTTGGTATAATGTTATTGTCTAAGTTAAAATGTTGTTTCGAAATGATATAATGTTCCGAAACTCTGTCTGCATCTAGCATAAAGCTAAATATCTCTCTCTCTATTTTTACTGGTTGAATCGTTTCAATGATGGTGATTCACAGGATACAAGGCCAGAACCATAACCAAAGACTCCTTCAGATCTTACTTTGTCTGACAGATCTTCCGAGCATCTCACAGTATCTGCTATTCTTGCTTGGCTCAACGGCGGAGATTGGAGGATGGTGAATCGAGAGTGGTTCAGGCAGGACGACCTGCTTCACACATCAGTCTCCTGTTTCTCTCTTCCTCCATACCCGAAGTTTCAAGCTTCCTCAACGTATCCTCTCTTCCTAAGATTGGTAAAACATCTACCTAATATTCCTACTGCTGTGATATTTGTATCACCATTGCTTCACTTATGTTTTATTTGCTTCAGTATGCTATATTTGCTTGGTATGTTTTATTTTGATTCTCTATGTTTTATTTGCTTCAGCACGATATTTTCTTTCTCCTATGTATGAGATTTGTGTGTGTCTCTAATACAAATTATAATTCTAATTGTATATTTCCAAAAAATCTACAAATTATGCAATTAAACATTCCAAATCAAACAATTTTGCAGCAATTCAACCAGCAAATGTTTCATTATCCAATATGCTACATATAAAAAAATGTATATATGAAACTTGATAACCTATCACAAGAAAAAAAAAACTACATTATAGTATTCAATGACACATGGTAGATGATATAATCTTTGTGATTTAATATAGCAATATAAAACATTATAATACCGTGTTTCATAATACCCAGACTATGTATTTAAAAAATGATATACATATGAGCACAAAAAAAATAAACTTTAGCAAAAAAACAGAGTATTTTAATTACTAATAAATATTAAGTATGATTATTAAAAGACTAATATAAACATTTTTTCAACCTCTTCAACTGATACCATTTGACTAATATAAACTTTAACTATGTTTACATATAAAATATGAAACAAAATATGAATTTATGGTATTCCAAACAGAACATTATAATCTTCCGAAGAACTTGCTCTGATTTTACAAATATTTTATAAAAAAATAAGATGATAGTAATGATTTTGATGTTATAGTTGATGTTAACACAACAAATTCATTAGTATAATTTAAACAAAATCATTAGTATAATTTAAACAAAACATAAATTAATGATATTCCAAACATGACACTATAATCTTCGAAGAAATTGCTCTGCTTTTACAAATATTTCATAAAAAAAATTATTAATAGTAATAAACATTTCAAATCAAACACAAAATTGCAATATCCAATTTTCCTTAATATAAAAATTACTAATAGTAATAAAATATTCCAAATCAAACACAAAATTTAAATAGCCCATTTTCTGCGCGTAGCGCGGACAACGACTCTAGTCCGGATAAAAATAAAATCTTGCACTTACTTTAGACCATCTGACTTGGAAAAGAAACGTTTAACCTTTTAAAATCCATATGTACCATGTCCTGAGCCTTGTCTACTGGATATGCAATATGCACTGATGACAATGTGGAGAGTTGATAAGAGTTTCTGTAATAAATCATAAACACACAGATACACAGACATGGAAGACAACCGTAAATCTTGAAATAAAACCCCAAACCAATTCCATTATTCCAAACCGTAAATCTTGAAATAAAACCCCAAACCAATTCCATTATTCCAAGACCTTGCAAATAAATGCTAATTAGAAACCAAGTTCCCCCCTTTTCTTGAAAAGATAGTCCTTAATTTTATAAGCAATCCATCTCCTTATTTATTCCTAAGAGAACCACCAATAAACTCCAAAGCAGTTGTACACTAACCTCAGTGATATGATAGAGAATTTCTTGACTCATTTATGAAAATCACCCTTCATAGATCTTGACTTGTTTATGAGAATTTCTTGACTCTTTTATGAAAATCTCCTTCATAGATGAGTTAGTTTTTTTCTTTTGTGTCGTGATAAGTATTCATCATTAGTCAGGAATTTTTTTTTTTTTTTTTTTGTTAGTCAGGAATTATAAATTGTTGTTTTATTAAGGGAAATGCAAAGCATAATAATTTGTTTAGTAATTAGTATTGATAGAGAATATTCTCTTGCTCAATTCAAATAAATAGTATTAATAATTAATAATAAAAATAAAAATGTAATGTTTATTAAAAATGTAATACAACACATTGTAAATAATTCAAAACTTCAAGGTGACCTCAAAAAGGACCCTTCAGTTTTAATAGTATTGATGATAGATATGCTATACAAAAAATTTATTTGTATTTATGAAATTAATTTTAAAAAAGTTAGTTTTTTAGAAAAGTATTGTATTAATTTAATTTATTCTAAAGTATTATATTTATATACTAAAGATATTTCCTAATTGCATATTTTAATATTATTTTTATGCATATTTTATTTTTTAATGATAATATTTTTATTCAATTACTTAGATGCATATTCCAACTATATAAAAAGAAGTTGGTATGGATCTGCTAACGTTTTAGCTAAAGTAAATGATAATAATTAATTAGTATTTATGGTTTTATTTTGGTTTGTAAAGAAAATTTATTTGTTACCATAAATATAGGGATATTTTCATTGTTTTGTAAATATGATAAAATCCAAGGGTAGAATCCTGGATTTATAAAATAGGATCCTGCTTTAAAAAACATAAATTACCTTTCTCGTTGACCCCCACCCCCAATAGAAGAAGAAAGACACTAGGGTTCCGGCGATCTAACATCGGATTGGATTCGCGAGGAATTAAATCCTATTCCTCGGACTAGCATTGATTTCTCATCAAGCTTGGGTCTTTGTTATCTCCGGGAGTCTCACCTTCTCTCCCGACCCGATTAAGGTTCTTTTTTTTCCTTTTTTTTTGTGTGTGTGTGTGTGTGTGTGTTCATATATATATATATATATATAGTTCAAGTGAATAAATCAATCTTATTATTCCCGTAATAGAAAGGCTAGGGGATTCACGTTTAGTCTTTGGTTTGTATGTATTCATTCAATAGTAATTGTAGTTTCTTTTCTTTACGAACTTAGCTTAATTCACGGTGGTTGGTTGTCAATTCGATTCCTATTCTTCTTCTATTTCTGATGTTTCCTTGTTGATGTTGTAGAGAAGAAGAAGAAGAAGAAGAAGAAGAAGAATGACGTCGCCACCACAACCTCCTCCAGAAATCTTAGTAGTGATTGAGAGAACAGCACGTGTGGTAGCCCAGTTGGGCTTAGAGCATGAGAAGTTAATCTTGGAAGCCAATCGTTGTATTGAGAATGCACCTTACAAGCCGCCTGGTAGCAAGACTGTATTGGAGGTTGAAAGGTCCGGCTTTTTGAAGAGTTGTGATCATCCCTATCACCAAGTCTACAGGAAAAAGCGCGATGCATACTTTGCTCAGTGCCAAGATGGGGTGATTCATTTCCTACGACCTAAATTCGATGATGATGATGATCTCAAGCCTCCTCCCAATAGGGACGACCCTCCTCCTCCTCCTCACCCTCCTCCAGATGACATCACACCCATCGACCTCGGTTTGGTTAAGGTCACTGCTCTGTTTGTGGCGCGCTACGGCCAACAGTTTTGGCACGCTTTGATCGACATGCCCATGTGCCCCCATTTCAGCTTTTTGAAGTCTTCTGACAAGACATTCAGTTACTACAACGGACTTGTTGGTCTGTATCATAGAGTCCTAAGGCCTTTTCCTCCTGATGCTGATGAAGCTCCTCTTGGGGAGTTTTTCCGCTATGTTCAGTTGGAGAAGCTGCATCAGAAAGTCACTGATTTGCATGCTTTGGCGTATGGTCTTGACTGCATGGACGACCGAGATGCTTCTCCTCTTGCCATGCCACCCTCCTTTTCACTTATGACTATGCCTCATCATCCTAATCAAGATGAGGATGACATCCAACCCCAGTGTGAACCTGATCCCATTCCCCCATATATGTTTCCCGAAAGGATTTCACTAGAAGAGCTAGTTATCATTAAGCTTACTGCATTCTTTGTGTCTCGGTACGGTCAATGTTTTCTTCGGGCGCTGATGATGAGAGAGGTTTCCAACCCTCACTTTGACTTTCTGTTTTTCCGTTGGGATCAAAGGCCTCAGTTTCCGTCAATGGAGCCAGCTGAAATCAGGTCCCATGTTTTCAATGTGCTTGTTTATGCCTATTCAAAAATACTAATGCCTTCCAAAAGGGCCAACGACCCTGGTTTCTGTTCGGTGGTCGTTCTTGCTGTTTTTTCTTCCCGTCTTCTTCGACTTGAGAAGCCGAAGCTGGGGGAGGGAGTGAAGACTAGGGCTATCATTGATTTGCATGCCTTTGTGGCAGGTGTGGACTATCTTGCTCACATGCATGAGCCGCAGTATTCTGGTATCATGTCACCACCTCAACGCCTTTCAGTTATGATAAAGAACCTGCAGTCACCACTACAAACGCCGCATCCTGGTATACTTGTTCTGCTTCCCCTGGGACGTAAGCTCAGTGACTACCCTCAATGCTCAAGGTCCATGTGTAGCCACCTTGAATACACATTTCCTCAATCGATTGGACCCGATGAGCTTGGTGTTATCAAGCTCACAGCGCTGTTTGTAACAAGGTATGGGATGTCTTTTATGGAGGCTTTGATGAAGATAGCGCCTACTGAGTTTGAGTTTCTGAAGCTAACTCATAGCAGGAGAGCGCTCTTTTTCGCGTTTATTGACGTGTATTCCAGTGTATTGAAGCCTTTCACAAAGGGCGGTGATCATTTGGCCATGGCTCTTGAGTTTTTCTTCTACTGTCTTCAGTTGAATAAGCTTAAAAAGGGAGTGGCTGTGATGGAATTGTCGGCTTTTTTGAGTGGTGTTGATCATTTTGCATGGATGGATGTTAATGGCTACTCTGCTATCGTGGCTGCACCTGAATGCCGTTCAGTGATGATGAACCGGCTAACGCAGATTGATACTGGTGGTGGTCTTGATCAGCCTCCAACTCTAAGAACTCCCTTCTCGTTTCCTTCTAACTATTATCGATTTTCCTCACCCCATGATATAGCTATCATTAAGCTGACAGCTGTGTTTGTGGCACGGTATGGGGTGCGCATTTGTCGGGAATTGAAGAAGAAATTGGATGCAAGAACAGTTTTAAAGTTTATGGAACCAAGTGATGAATTGTTCCATTTTTATGAGGTAGCTGTTCATGCATATTCCAACATATTAGAGGGTTCAGATGATGCTGATACAGAGACAGTTATTGAGAGATACTTCCATTGTGTTCAATGGGAGGAGCAAAAGGAAGAAGGGTCAATGACTTTTGATGATGATTTGTATGGTTTTGTGGAGGCTGTTGACTGCTTTGCTCAGTTGGAGGATGGATACTTTTTTCAGATGATGGGGAACATCCATCTCCATCTAGTACGTCCGTGTGATTGTCTTTATGAACAGACCTCTTCATCAGAGCCAAAGAGACGAAAGGTTGACGAGTCATCTAGTGTTATAGAGGTAAATATTTTTCTTCCTTGGGCTGGAACTGGACTAGTCTTTGTGTGTTAAACTTGATATATATGTATGTGTATTTTTTTTTCAAGGATTCCTCGACGATCAAGGTGTGGGTTCCAACAGTGTATGGAAGGAAAGTCATTAAAATAGCAGTGGGGTCGTTATCGGAAAAGGTGTCGAGTTTGAAGGAGAAAATAGCCAATGAGATTCAAATGCCAGCAAAGGATCTGAAGTTACGTGGCAAAGAAGGGGTATTGAAGGGGGACAAGTCACTAGCACAAAACGATGTTGAAACAGGAGAAATCCTCACCCTGACTTGGCGCATTTCTAGGTGGTATTAGAGAAATGCAAGTCTCGTCTATTTACTAAAAATATGTCCAAAACTTGTTTTTGATTGGCAAGCAACGTTTTGTCTCTGGTATCTCTGTTTTGTCTTCAAATATTTACTACTTTTGTCTCTGCTATCTCAAAAATATTACTACTTATGATTGTGTGCTCATTCACTTCACTGGTTTCTCGTGCAAAAAACGGAGCATCACAATAACATTTGCAACAGTTTATGAACAAGGTTGCGCACATGTTCTGCTTTTGAAATAATGAGAGCAGAACAAAACATGGTACAACCTGATAATCTCATGTCAATGCATCAACCACAAACACACACCCAAAAGAAAAACAAAAAAAAAAAACCTACAATATTTCACATCTTGATATCTCTTTCTTCTATCATATGGATACTGAACATGACACAAGTGATATCCCCAGCTTTTCACCATCCGACTCCCAAATACAGACTTGGTAGGAATATCTTCTCACTACTAAAAGCTTCCACCTCCACTCTGAACAGAAGATCTCTTCCTCGTCCCCACAATCAACTCATTGGGAACTCCGTTCTCCCATTGTCTTGGCTGGCTGGCTGGCTCCTCACATTGACGAACGTCTCATTATATGTATGGTGTCTCTGTGGTTTCCCCTCAATCCACCAGGCCGGATTTCACCTGCAAATTAGGCAAGTGAAACTTTTGGATTACACAATAATCTAACGTTCACTATCATTCGAATAAACTCTCTCCAGTCACTTAAGATAACCTATGCAGCCTCTTCAGTACAAACCATTATCATATTAGCTTACGCATGGTAAAGAAGCATACGTTTATTCAGTGCTACCACGTCAAACTTAACGGAGTTTTACAAGCATCTTCAGCTCTTTTAATTGCCCGTAAGATAGAAAACAAGATAAGGACGGTTTCCTTGTTACTAAGTAACACCGACAACATAGGGCTGCAAAGGGAAGATGTAATAATCAAAAATTCAACAGAAACTAATTAGCAACAATAAACGGAACTTAGCTATTACCCACAAAACCGAGCATATACATGCTCATCCATGCAGTCTTCTGAAGGGAAATCCGGGTCATGTGCAAGAACATGGATCAGGAACACTATCATGTTAATCTGGACAATCAGTGAGTGATCTACTTCCCGTTGATCTACACCCCCAGCTTCTCTTGTAGCATTTCTGATGAATCCATTGATATATCTAAGTGACTGAACAACTGAAACATTCCCATCTTACAGTGAGAAGTATTAGCAACTTACATCATTTTGCTGATCTCTGCATGGATCACAGATGGATGGAAAACGAAAAACCACATGCGTATCTTCTGGCTGGGTATCATATTTTCCATCAACAGCTTGTGTAATTTAAATGTTTTATGGATTATGGAACATTAGTGCACAACAGAACACCTTAAATGAACAAAGGACGGATATCAAACGGAACAACAAAAAATTATACGCAAGGATAATAATTAGAGGATGCCTGCATGTTTCTCTGCATTTGTTCTTACCAGAAGAAGTTTGATGAAAGAAGCCTTCAACTGCGTGTCAGCAGAGGTGCTGCTAAAAAGCTGTTCCAGAAGATACCGAACAGTTTGTAGGGGCACATTTTGTAGAAAGTATGCGCAGGAAGTCGAAAAGTTGATGATTTGCACCAATTCTCTCGAGAAACTTCTGGAAAAAAAAAAAAAAAAGTAAAATGTAAAGAGCAAATATGTACTGAAGTTGAATATATCTACTATGCACATTCAAAGTGTTTATATATTTTGCTTCTTTCTGAACACCAATGCCTTTCCTGAAAAATATACTCTAGCCGATAATACTAAAATAACGCAGCACAGAATTAATCAAGAAAGAAAATGAATAGAATATTCACGATACTGTAGATGTTTCAGAGAAAACCTTACGAACTGTGAAGTGAATTTAACATAAATTACGCATAAGCCAATCATAATAAAAGTTTGGACTTACTCTAATAGTCTGAGCTTTTGTGAATGTCAATTCATCCAGCAGTAGAGTTAAAGCATCAAAAATTGAGGTGTCGTCCATTTGGTCGAATTTGTGAAAGAAATCTTCCGCCTTAGAGGCGTCTGGAAAGAAAGCTGAAAGCTGTACAAAATAGCTTTTCTGTTTTTTTTTTTTTCACTTCTTCTACATCTTGATCCTGAAGCAAGCATCAGATTAAACGGCGTCGTACTGATTGTTCACGGAGGTTTCTCTGTTTTAACGGTGATCGGTGACGGAAACCGTTTTGACGACCGATGGAAGGTGGAGAGATGAAGAAGAATCTGGGGATAGAGCGGAGAATGTCGGAGACGAGATGATGAGTCCATGGATTCGCGGCTTTTGCCCTCGAATGGACGGTTTTAGATCATTGCGGCGGCGAGCTGATCAGTAGTGCGGTTGCTTAACGGTGCTCTGTCCTAACTTAACTTCGCATTTCAAAGCGTTAACTCTTTTTGAATTACAATTTAGCCCTGTAAGTTTTGAATTGACAGGTTCGGCCCTTCACTTATGATCAGTTTTACAGTAGAAAACTTTTTGACACCCACATTTTTCTTTCTTTTCTTTTCAATCACAGAAATTCGAAAATTTCAGATATTAATTTATTGCTATATTGTGATCCGCCCTCTGAAACCACCAAATATTTTATATCGTAAAGTTAGTAACCAATACATCAAATATTTTGGTAGAGATATAAAAATGCTTATAAACTCGTCTCATTTAAATCCGTATCTTTTATGATCTCCCCGATTAAATTCCCAACCCATTTACACCAATTTTATTTTGGACATAATTAATAGATATGTTAACCCCTTAATTCATATAAAAATGCTATTTTTTAAAAATATTTATAGAGAGTTTATAAACTCAACTCTAATCCCTTAATACTAAACCTTAAACAATAATCACTAAAACCTAAACCTAAATGTTAGTATATTTTTTGATTGGTGGTATTTTGGAGAAGTGGTACTTAGCTTGTGGTATTTCTAAAAATCTATATTATTAAAACTAAAGTACATTTGAGAATTGTTTGGAAACATGGATATGAGTATAAAAAGGAATAATGTTGTTTGGAAACATAGATAGCAGTATATTTAAAAATATATATAATAGGTTTATGTTATTAAAAAAAATTGGAAGTCTATTATACTATGAAAAACAATCTATCTCGGTCATCTTTAATATATATACGAAAAAATGCCAATCTAATTACCTAAAAACATATTTTGTCTAAATAATCATAAAAAAAAATTTAACTTTATATACACATTTCAAATCAAAATAATAATTTAACATCAAAAATTGATTCAAAAATGTACATGTATTCAAAAATTGATTTTTACTAAAATATTTTTCAATAACCATTATAACAAAATGTTTTCAATACAAAGTTCAATTTCAAACACCAACTTAAATTATGGTTTTTATATTTTGCATTAGGTTTTAAAATATAATATATGTGGTTATTTATATGATGATACATATAAAATACTATTAATTATTTGATAACTTATACGATGGTACATATAAAATATGATTAATTATATGATGACACATATCTGATATATAATAATGACTAAGGGTAGGCATTCGGGTACCCATTCAGGTTCGGTTCGAGTCTGTTTGAGTTTCGGATTTCGGGGTCAAAGATTTCAGTCCCATTCGAATATTTCTAAATTTTGGTTCGGATTTCGGTTTGAATCTTTCCGGGTTCGGTTCGGATCTTTGCAGGTTCGGTTCAGATTTGGATAACCCATTTAAATTATTTTAAAACTTTAAAAATCATTATGTACTTTAAATTTTGTAAAATCTATAAACAGAATAATATATTACATATAAATTTGAATAATATATGTCAGAATACCTAAACTTAACATATAGATTAGTTTGGTTTAAATATCTGGATAGAAAATCAATTATTATTTTAAGTATTTTTGGTGTTTTGAGTATGATTTAACTATTTTAGATATTTATTTTTGACTGTTTGTATATATTTTCAAGTATTTAAACCAACTTAAGAATATCACATAGATTCTGGATGTTTTTATATACATTAAATCAAAAATAATTAATATATATATAAGTATATAAATCTATTTCAGATACATTTGGGTATCCAAAATACTTTGGTTCAGATCGGATTCGGTTTTGATTCTCTAAATAACAAGATTTTAATTAATTCTCATATTTAATCAATTTCAATTTGGGCTTGGTACTACTTTTTCAGATCGGGATCGGTTCGGTTCTTCGTATTCGGATTTTTTACCCAACCCTAATAGTGACATGAAAAACAAATAGCCACGTAATTTGATACGAAGATGGAACTCATGTAGATATATCTAACAATCTTTTTTCGTTTTTGGAGGTTAGTCTTCGATTGAGATTACGAGATATGGTTAAGGTTCATGATTTGAGAGGAGGAAATAGATATATCTGCCTTCCCGACAAAAAACAAACTAAATACAAAGTCGAGGGGAAGATGAATTGTCCTGGAAAAATTTAGTTAGATTTCCAAATGGGCTTAGTTAAAAAAATACAAATTATAAATTATTTTACTAATAAATTATTTTACTAATATGATCTATTAATATGTTTATTGAGCCTTTGAGGATTAGACAAATATATATGCCAAACTGGATTTACAATAGTGAAATTATATCAAAAATAAAATAATAGCTTCACCATTATAACATATAAATATATATATATATGTTCCTATAAATTTTTTTAATTTATGTTCCATTTTTTTACAATTCACAAATACGTTCTTATAAATAAACAACTAGAAGAATACATTATAGAAAAAACTTAAAATTACAACGTATAAACAATAAAACTGTTATGGTTAACATAGTAAGTATTATATATCTATAGTATTAAAATATACTAGATTCTGACTCGGGTACGAGTGTTTATTTTAAGATAAAGATAATGTTTCTAAACACAACAATTTAATAATTACATCTGTACTATTTCAGTTTATTATTGAGACCATATAATACATTAATGGTTCATGTTATGCATATATTTACTATATGTGTGTTGGATGAGTTATCTAATTATAAAACTGATTAGATCTATGTATACATATCAATATTTTGAAAACCGGACTGGATTGGCCGGTCAAACTGTGACTCGCTTTTCAAATTGTTTCCAGATTGTGTTAAAAATCAGAATTGAATTAAACAGGAAAACCTGGTCAAAAGTTGATCTAACTTGCTAATACCAGTGACCCAGTTCGATATTAAAAGTCGATTTTTTCAAATTCAAGTTAAAAAGAAAATCAAAAAGATGTCCAAAAAATAATAATATTATTTTTAATATATATCTAAACAAATTAGTTGTCATCATAATTTTTTATTATTTAGAAAAAAATATTTTATTTTCATATCATTTTTAGATTCGAACAATTATAAATTTTTATCAATTTTAATAGTTACTAGATCCTTTCTCTGCGCTATGCGCATATAATATATTTAAATTTGTTACATTTATCATTTTTATTTGTATGTGAATTTTTGTATATTAAATTATATATAACTAATTTTTAAATTTGCTTTTTTATATATTTTTAGTTTGAAGTAAGTATTTCTATTATATGTAACACAATTAACTAATAAAATATGAAGAATCAAGTCCGAGATTTTTGAGTTATGTAAGGATTTAAAGATGTTAACACTTTGGTGGATGTTGGAGGAGTAAGTGGCACTACAGTCTACGAGTGGAGCATGTCCCTGGAGACATTTTTACCGGTCTCTTATGCCTAAAGTGGACAATATCGTACTAATCGAAGAATAAAGATTTGGAAATGGGATTTCACGATCCCAACAATGCAGTATTTATGAAAGTAAGAATATATATGAATATAAAACTTGATATCTTTGAATTTCGTTAGTCTAATATCTCTAAATTAATGTGGTTAATTTGTTGATAGTGGATATTACATGATTGGACGGACGAACTTTGTATAAAGCTTCTAAAAAATTGTTGGAAAGAAAAATGGAAAAGTGATCATTGTAGATTTGATTACACCAACAGAACCAAAGAGGGGTAACTTTTCCTCTAACTATATGTTTGCTATAGACATGTTGATGCTAACACAATGCTGGGGCGGTAAAGAGAAATCGTTTTCACAGTTCGAGCATTTGGCATTTGGTTCAGGTTTTAGTCGATGTGAAGCTATATGTCGTGCTTATTCATATTCTGTTATCGAATTCCACAAATAGATTTGGAATCTACGAAAACAACATAATGATTGAAGTTTTTTTTACTTTTATTAATGATTTTTATTGCATGTAATACAATTTTATGATGTCGGTTTGCTCAATTTTTTTTTCAGTTTGTTCCTTTGTGGTGCTTGTTAGTATTAACGGAGTGTAATGACTCTGATTAGTATGAAAGTGTGTGTGTGTTTGCATTATGTTTTTTTCTTACATTCTATTCGTGTATTATGCTTAATTTATCATATATTTAGTTTCAGAGTTAGAATCGTGAACATTAAAACCGCAGCAGAAAGGATTTTGATTTTTTTTAAATATAATTTTTGTAAAAATATATTTTATTTGGTTTTTAGCATGGTTTAGTACGTACCGGTATGTAAACGTGATTTGCTAAACGCCTTAGTCATTTAAACGCCATTTAGTAGATTTTTTGGAATTAAATTAGAAGTTGAAAATTATATGTGGTTTGGGGATGATATTTGTAAGATTGGGGGGATCTAGTGATAAGAAATTTTTTTTTTTTTGGGGGGGGGGGGGGGGGGGGGGGGGGGGGTGTCTGGGTGTGGGATTTAAAACCGGACCGAAACCTGAACCAAATTTATTTGGGTTACGGTTCAATATGGTTCGACCGGATCAAACCTTATTCAATAATATAGTTATTAATAATTTAGATATAGAAATTTTAAAATAAACAGAGTAAATATGATATATAATTAAAATGAATACCATTTTTTGATCATATGATTGGTTTATATCATTTTTATAGTTTTAAAAGTGTTTTTTGTCACCGAGATCCAATCCGATTACTTGACCAGTTCATTGTCGAACCAATTATTAGATCAAACTGGTTACGTGACCGGGTCATGGTCGAACCTTGTCCAACCAAGTGTCTGTCCAGTTTTAAAAACACTACACATACTTAATGATTTAAGCAATAGGAACATAAAATAACCCTTTGGGAGCCGCCGGTTCTTGAAAGAAGCTTCATCTGATGTCATCACCAGAAGCTCCTTCGCAAATGTTTCTACATGCTCCTATTATCAGTTATCAAGACAAAAACATGTATAAGTGACGAACTTACAATGCATGCAACTTAGGAAAAAAAAATTATTCTCACCTTCTTAGTCTTTGATTCTTCATCTCCTTCCTCTGAAACAATTGGCGAGACTATACAATGTTTGCGTGGGACGGTTTTACTAGAAAATACTTGGCTTTCTGCTGGCTTACGAGTAAACCGACCCTTGCCTCGCTGCTTAACAGAGGTTGTGCTGTCAATGGTGATATCATCTGACCTCCGTATTGCTTCACTGCCATTATATATTACTATCTGGATAACCTATTATTGATGTTGTAGCTGAGTCGGAAAACTTCAGGAGGAGAAAATGGATTACGGACAGGTAATGAACGTGCAGCCTGAACCGTTCTGGCTGCAAATATCTCATGTGAGGAAACAACCAGCTCTCGTTGTAAATATACACCAGTAAAAGGTCAAGCCCCCATTTGTTTTTTTTGTTACAGTGAAAAGAAGATCTAGGGTTTAGGTACTCTAACTAACTCTTAACTTCTCCCTCTTTACTATCCGTTCACACAGAACGCGTAACCTCTCATGTTCAACCTGGAAGAGATACAGCGAAATTTCTAAGAATTAAAAATAATTTAAAATCATTTTTTCTTTCAGCTAAGAACTCCTACCCTATAATGCTTGAGACTTTTCAGGTCATCTGCCCCATGTTTATGAAATTTAGCCTGCTAACAGTCAGACACATATATAAGCAACCTTGCGAAGCAAGTGGGCCATCATGAAAATGAGTAAATGAGATGACCAATAAAACTTTTGCCTTCTGTTTCAAGCTGTACAGTAAGCCTTATGCCGAAGTTTCCCACCACCAGTCATATGAAAGGCAACACTTCTGGCACAGGTTGGGTGAAATGTCGCCTGACAGTTACCATAACTACACTGCAAAATGAAAAATAAGTTTTTGATCAATCTTTGTCCCAATACTTGAAGCTAAATGTCTACACTGTAAAAAGGTAAGGAGGGTCAGTACCTTAATGCTTGTACCATTTATTCGTTGGCATACACAACAAGTGTAGGTGTTTTTGGGCAGAGATTCCTAACAAAGCATCATATATTAAGTATTTTAAAACAGCTTAAACATGATACTGATTCTGCATTATACTGATTCTGCATAAAGATGTCCAATGAAAACACAAATCATGGAGGCTGTAATCTGTAATCGGAGGCTGATCGTACTCACAACGGTCAAGTATCAACTCCGATCTCTCCTATAATATCATAATATAAAACACCCCTCTTGTAGCTTGTCTTTATTCTTGATATAATCTAAGTTGTAATTAGTTCTGAATTATATGTCTTGACTTACCTAGATATTGTAAAAATGACGTCTGAAATTTGAAGAACTAGTTGTCCTTCCTAGAACTAACTTAACTATTACTTGAACATTAATGAATGCTAAGCAATGAAAATAGGCAATCATGTATAAAACAATGTACTGAACTATTGATAATTTTTGGTTGAGTTTAATTATTATTCTGTGTCTTAATTTTGTCGTTGTCTGAAATTATTACGGGAAAATTGCCAAAACGGAACAAAAATTTAGGATGGTTGTCCCCTTAATATAATGTCATTACTAAGTTGTTTCTACGGTATAATATTTTTCATAATCCTAAAACTAACCTTTCATTAATAAAATTAAACACAAACTAAAACTATTTTTTAAAGCATAATAAAAAAAAAGATAAAAATAAAATGTTTTAAAAAGGTAAAAGAAATGTTAAAACAATTAAAAAAAGAAACAAAAGACATTGAACCAAATATCATGTAACCTTAATCTTCTTCCATATCCAAATCTTCCACAACCATTCTTTTAAAATCCTGTAAGGTAGAACTTGATTCTAATAACAGTAGCATACCCCTTTTCATCAGCCGAAAAAACCTATTTCGTGGTTGCACCAAATTTCCAAACACCACATATTGTATAGATATACATCATAGAACAAGAGTTTGAGAAAATCACAAGATAAACCAAGGAAAAATCAGAGATTAATGAAGAAGAAAATGCAAAATCGTTTTTTATATTTTAGCAAAGCAAATCGATCAAAACACGTTTTAGGAGTTAGAATATTTTATTAACTGAAACTTCCTTAATTTTCGAAAAACAGGTTTTCTTATCCATAGAAGACACCTTTTACAATGAGTAGAACCATGAAAAAAATCTTAAATGCAATTTTTATCTCATGTAGATTTTAGAATACTTCGTAAAACTAGAAACTGCAATCGAGAGAAAAGTAGATATATTTACAATTAATAGAATTCACATTTTCCATATTTATTTTAATTAAAAGTAGATTGTTCGTTTCAGAAAAAATAAGTGGACTTGTTTATTCTTGAATTCGTTTTCTACTAACCCATTTTTCGTAAAAGATGAATTCTACTTTTAGTAGAACATAATTTAAAATTTTTTATTTATCAAGTTTTTCAACCAAAAAATATGTGTTTATGTACATGGATGTTTTATTAATTATTTATATTTTTAATATTTTTAATTCATAAAACTATTTATTCCATTAAATTTAAGAAATAAAAAGGGTAAAATAGAAACAAAATTGACAAAATTGAGGGACAACATCCTAAATTTTGTTCCGGCAATTTTCTCAATTATTAATTACTTTTTTACTAAAAGAACATAATGATTAAGTTCACCGAATAAGTGCCTTACGGCTATTAAAAGGCAAACACAAGGATGTCTAGGGTACTCATGAAGGCGTCTTATATTCAAAGTTTCAAACCAACTAATTGCTTAACTGTCAGATGTCTTGCTATTTTCTTAATTTAGATAACGTTGTTTAGGGAGAACGCATCGTTATTTGGGGTGTGGGATTTAAAACCGGACCGAAACCTGAACTAAATTTATTTGGATTACGGTTTAATATGGTTCGACCGGATCATCAAACCTTATTCAATAATATAGTTATTAATAATTTAGATATAGAAATTTTAAAATAAACAGAGTAAATATGATATATAATTAAAATGAATACTATTTTTTGATCATATGATTGGTTTATATCATTTTTATAGTTTTAATAGTGTTTTGTCACCGAGATCCAATTCGATTACTTGACCAGTTCATTATCGAACAAATTATTAGATCAAACTGGGTACGTGACCGGGTCATGGTCGAACCTTGCACAACCAAGAGTCTGTCCAGTTTTAAAAACACTACACATACTTAATGATTTAAGCAATAGGAACATAAAATAACCCTTTGGAAGCCGCCGGATCTTGAAAAAAGCTTCATCCGATGTCATCACCAGAAGCTCCTTCGCAAATGTTTCTACATGCTCCTATTATCAGTTATCAAGACAAAAACATGTATAAGTGACGAACTTACAATGCATGCAACTTAGAAAGAAAAAACGATTCTTCTCACCTTCTTAGTCTTTGATTCTTCATCTCCTTCCTCTGAAACAATTGGCGAGACTATACAATGTTTGCGTGGGACGGTTTTACCGGAAAATAATTGGCTTTCTGTTGGCTTACGAGTAAACCGACCCTTGCTTCGCTACTTAACAGAGGTTGTGCTGTCAATGGTGATATCATCTGACCTCCGTATTGCTTCACAGCCATTATATATTACTATCTGGATAACCTATTATTGATGTTGTAGCTGAGTCGGAAAACTTCAGGAGGAGAAAATGGATTACGGACCGGTAATGAGCGTCCAGCCTGATCCGTTCTGGCTGCAAATATCTCATGTGAGGAAACAGCCAGCTCTCGCTGTAAATATACACCAGTAAAAGGCCAAGCTCCCATTTGCTTTTTGTTTCAGTGAAAAGAAGATCTAGAGTTTAGGTATTCTAACTAACTCTTAACTTCTCCCTTTTTACTATCCGCTCACATAGAACGCATAACCTCTCATGTTCAACCTGGAAGAGATACAGCGAAATTTCTAAGAATTAAAAATAATTTAAAATCATTTTTTCTTTCAGCTAAGAACTTCTACCCTATAATGCTTGAGACTTTTCAGGTCATCTGCCCCATGTTTATGAAATTTAGCCTGCTAACAGTCAGACACATATATAAGCAACCTTGTGAAGCAAGTGGGCCATCAAGAAAATGAGTAAATGAGATGACCAATAAGACCTTTGCCTTGTGTTCCAAGCTGTGCAGTAAGCCTTATGCGGAAGTTTCCCACCACCAGTCATATGAAAGGCAGCACTTCTGGCACAGGTGGGGTGAAATGTCGCCTGACAGTTACGATAACTACACTGCAAAATGAAAAATAAGTTTTTGATTAATCTTTGTCCCAATACTTGAAGCTAAATGTCTACACTGTAAAAAGGTAAGGAGGGTCAGTACCTTAATGTGTGTGCCATTTATTCGTTGGCATACACACCAAGTGTTGGTGTTCCTGGGGTTATCATTTAGCCCGGTCTCGTCGCTTGGTAGCCGATATCGCTCGGTTTTCGTTTAATGATGACTTTTAAAAAGCCGTTTGTTGGTGCGTTTTTCTTTTATTATTATTTTAATCGGTAACAGCTATTTTAGCCGCCGCTAGGGCGTAGACTAGGTCATCATTATTTTCCTTGAGAACGGCGATGGAGCCGTTAGGTGGCTATATATATGCGTGAGAGATCTTCTTTAGTCTTACTATCATTTTTATCTCTCGTCTCTTTCTTCTTTGCTCTGAAATTCTTTGTTCGTTGAGCTCGAGATGTCTTCGTCGTACAATTTTCCTCCTCCAACTACTAAAGCCGACGATCTCGAGGACCTTTACAGGGCGTACATGGACGATCGTTCCGTCGTTCTCGACTTGGCCGGTATGCATGAGACTCCCGAAACCATGAGAGAAGGCTACTACGGAGCCTATCTTTCTTTCTTTCACTCTTGCGGTCTTATCTTCCCGATTCCGGAGCCAATACTCGAGATTCTGGCGGAGCATGGGTTATCGCTTACTCAGATCCTCCCGAATTTTCATAGACATCTTGTCACCTTCTTCGTCAAGGATAGGGAGGAGGGCCTTTCTTTTGGCCTTGGTGAGTTCCGACAGCTCGTTCTGGAGAAGCGAAACCAGCAGAACCCTGGTCCCTTCCTCGTGTCTCCGTGCCCAGGTCGCCATGTCATCGATGACATTCCCTACCGCGACGAGAAGTGGCGCGAACAATTTTTTGTTTTCAAGATGGATCGAGCGTCTATGGGTGAATTCGACTTCTCTCGGCTCCGTCGGCGTTGGGCCGAGAATATCGGTTAGTTTTCTTTTGTCTATGTGTCGATTTTTCCTTTTTAGGGAATTGGTGACTCAACCTTTCGTGGCCTACGAATGTGGTTTCGATTCTTCCAGTGATGCGAGAAGGATGATATCACCTATGTCTGTAGCGCTCCTCGTGGAGTAGATCCCGATTGATTCGTTTCCTTCTGGAAGCTCTTCGATGTCAGACGAGATTCGTGGTCTGATTGGTCTTCTTCGGAGAGATCGTTCGAACTGGTCTACTTTTGACCAAACTCAGATTCGAGCTGTCTTCGCTATGCCGGAGAGGACCAACAGGGCTCCTTTGGTTGGGGGTTCTGAGGATGAGGCCGAACATTCCAAGGAAGTCATAGCGACTCCTTCCGTTCAGACCCAGTCTTCAGATTGATTAACTAGACAGCTTGTGAGGAGGTCGTCGTTCTGTACTTCCGGGTTTGCGTCGAGGGGCCGAGCTTCGAGAAAATCTCCCTTGATCTCGATTCACGATTCTGACGATGAAGATGTCTCGGGAGAGAGGCAGCCTCCTGTCTCGTTGAGTCTTGGCTCAGAAGACGAGACCGTCGCGGCGACTCGTAAACGACGCCGGTTGTCGGAGGGCGCCTTGCCCAGTCCATCTCGTGCTAGGTTTTCTCCTGAGGGAGATGGTTCTTTGTTTGTGGCCCAAAGTGACCTAATTTTCCTTGCTGGTCGTATGAGGTCTGCGGGTTGCCGTCTCCCATCTCTCGCTTCCTCAGCCGAGAGGGAAGCCTATGCCAAGGTCGCAGTAGCGAGCTCTAAGGTTCGTTTCTTGCCTTGCTTTCCTTGAAAAGTTGCTTCGAGGTATTAGTTTGCTTATTTCGACTTCTTCTCCGGTGATGGAAGCTTTTAATGAATACGTCGTGGTGATGGAGGATCACGTCGTGGCTTCTCGGAATGACAAGGAAATCGAGAGTATTGGTTCCGAGATTAAGAGGCTTTCGAAGGAACTCAAAGCCACCAAGCGAGAAGGCAAGAAGGATGCCGAAAAGATCGAGGCTTTTACCGAGGATTGGAAGAGAGTTTATCAGGAGAACGAGGCTCTTACGACCCAGATGGTTGCTCAGAAGGCAAGAATTGAGGTGCTCGAGGTCGAGAGAGATCGGGACATTCGTCGTGCTTCTCGCGTTGCTCGTCATGATATCGCGACCCGATACCAAGAGATCCTTGAATCTCTGAAGGATAAATGGTCAATAAAGAATAATGAAGTGTCTGCTGAGATCCGGTTGCAAGAGGTGGCTGCCAACATCGATCTTCTGAACGAGCTCAAGGATGAGGGTCTAAGTGTGGATGCAGAGCTTGCTCGTTTAAAGGATCTCTTGCTTCAGCTGCCGTGCCGGATTGGTCAATCTCCGAGCTCGATCTTCCTCAAGTTTCAGACGATTTAGTGGATCAAGGCGGGGGGTCGTATATCCCCAATGATTCCGCTTCTAGTTAATTTTCTCCTTTTTTTGTGTAATATCTTTTGTTTTCCGCGATCTTTGATTGTGATATCTTAGATATTCCTAAAGGATAAGTATAATTTTTTGGGATATCTCTGATTCCTTAGCCTTCGAGATTCCCTTTGTTTGGGTCGTTGAGATACAGCGAGACCTTGACCTTTATAAAGCTTCACTTTGTTATAAGATTCATCATAGTGATTGATTTCGCTTTTTCTTATCAAAGTAACATGGCTTCAAGAAGATCGAACCCTCGCGATTCTGATAGGGCACAAACTCGAACTGGTAGTGCTAACGCGGAACGTATTCGATCTAGAGATGTGAGCGAGGCGCTTATGGAAGTTCTTCAGGTGGAGACCCGGCTCCCAAGGGCTTCAACCCAAGAGGTGAAGGACCTCGAGGGTGAGAATTCTGCTGCTCGTGTTAAGTCGAACAGCCCGATGGGTTCAGAGGGGCATTATCGACCCCCGAAGAAAGCTAAAACGAATGGGTCAGACCATCGTCTTGGCGTTTCGGGCGAGGCGGCTATTGCTAAGCTGTTTCACTGGAAGTTTTCCCATTCCAAGGACTGCCCTATTAAGGAAGATCCTGATAGTGTCGCTCACTTGGTGAGGCAGTTCAAACATGTTGGGTGTCCGCTTCCCTCTTTGCAGAATATGACGGAATGCGAGGCCTACGTGAAGATGGATGTGGCCCATGCTAAGGTAGTTCTTTTCGATATTCGATTCTTTTCGATTTTTCGGTTTGTTTTGTGCTGATTTGTTGTGTTCCAGGCTAGGGAGGCTAGCAACGAGTTTGCGGCGACTTTAGAGAAACGCATGCAGGATGTTCTGCATTCTGATGAACTTTATGAAATAAAGAAGGTCGTTCGCGAGCTAAAGCCTGGTCTAAAGATGGCTCAAGACCTGGAGCGCGCCAATGCTGCTCAACTGCCTGCCGCCGAGAAGCTGGGGAATCAGGCTGCTTCGCTCGAAGCTCGTCTGCAAGTTGTCAGCAACGAAAGGAAATCGGCCCTCGAGCAAGTTTCCTTTTTGGAAGCGAAGGTTGAATCCTCTGCCAACAAGTTCTCCGACGACCTTCGCCGTGCGACTTATGACGCCAAAAAGGCTATGGCGGGCAGCTATCTGGATGTGCTGGTCTCTATGAAGGAGAAATAGGAAAAGAAGAAGGCTGCAACTGATTGTGAGGCTCGTCTTCGGGAGGTCGTGGCTAATATAGATCTCTTGAAGGAGATCATGAATAACAATCTCATGGCTTCGGATGAGTTGTTGCGGCTTCGAGCGAAGGAGGTTGAGCTTGGGACTTAGGTCGATGTGATGGAGACTTCGGATTTCTCCATTGGGAAGCTCGATCTGCCTCAGATTTTAGAGGATCTGCCAGAGAATTT
The DNA here is from genome assembly GCF_020379485.1 of Brassica napus. Taxonomy (NCBI): domain Eukaryota; kingdom Viridiplantae; phylum Streptophyta; class Magnoliopsida; order Brassicales; family Brassicaceae; genus Brassica; species Brassica napus. The sequence continues at coordinate 41,070 of NW_026014216.1, forward strand.
CTTCGCTAAGGTCCCTTCTGCAGCGGACGACATGGCGAAGTGCTCGGGTAGTCGGTTTGAGGATGGTGAATTCAACATCGAAGAGTAGCTTTTAGGGAATTTCTTTCTTTTTCCCTCAGCTTTTTGTTGCTTTATTATTTTTTATTTAATAAAGAGGGGATCGTGGATCCGATTTATTTGTTGCCCTTTTTATGTTTATGCGAGGCCGATCTTTTGGGGCCATGTGTCGATTTGTTGTAGATACTTTTATCGATAGTTTCGATGTAACAAAAGATTTTGTTAGCTAGTTTTTTGCGCTTGTTGACGGAGTTGGCTGCGGCCGAGGACTTGATCGGGATCCTGGTTTTTGGTCAACTGTCGCAGTTATGCGATTTTCTAATATTAGAAGTCTGATGTGTTCGAATTTTTAAGAACTGATTTTATTAACATGTTGGATTCTGTTTAGTTACATATTTGTGAAAAGAAGGCAGTTTTTGACATTGTTGTGCCGTCGTTCCTCGGGTGTTGCGATATGCCCGCTTCGAGTTCTGTAGGGGGAGAGTGACTGGACTCGTGTCGTGATTTGCCTACATACCCTCGTCGAGGGATCAAGTCATAACATAGTTCGATTATTTTCCTAGGGACTGGGTCTGATGTTTGATGGTTCGTGTACGTCTATTGTTGGTTTTGGCTGCTCGATTTAGGAGTGTTGCTTGATGTCTTTGAAGCTCGTGAGGTAGCATATCCTGGAGTTCTTTTGGCTTCCTCTGATAGTCTCGACTCCTTTTGGGGTTGGAAATTTTAGGCATTGGTGATATGTTGAGGGAACCGCCTTCATGCTATATAGGCAAGGCCTCCCAAGGATTGCGTTGAACGGGGATGGTCGGTCTAATACGATGAATTCTACGATTTTCCTAACTTCCCCAGCGGTTACCGTGAGCTCGATCGATCCGAGGAACTAGGTGGTTTCTCCTGCGAGCCCGATGAGGGGAGTTCGCTCTTGCTTTAGGAGTGCTTTCGTGAATCCCCTTCTTTTGAATGTGTCGTAGAAGAGGACACCGGCCGAGCTTCCGGTGTCGATCGTTACTCGAGATAGTTCGCAACCGCCAACATCGAGTCGTATTACGAGAGTGTCGTCGTGTGGTTTGTCTAAGCCTGCGGTTTCTTTTTCGTCGAAGGTGATTTTGTGGCAGGACCTGATAAGGGTTCTCTCACCCCTACATTGTTTTTGGCTCTACGTTGGTACGCTTTGATTGAGTTGACCGAATTGCAAAACTTGGAACCTCCGTAAATGAGGTCGATTCGTTTTTTGCCTTTGTTATGGGCCAGAAAATTCCATTTCTTGGTTAGTGCTGGTCGATAGTATCTTTGTCCCCCAGACAGATTACGATTGAAGGATTGCATTCTGTTTTTTTTACGAATTTGCAGAGCCGTCGATTTTCCTAGTAGCTCGCAGATTCTGATCATTTTGTTCTTTCGCTTGAAATTGGGGGTTTTTCCGCAGGGAGATTCTGTGTTTGAGTTGTATTGAGTGACGGTTGGAGGAGGAATAGCTTCATCAGGGTTTACCAACGGGCGAATAGCTACTGTGATCTCGAAGCATATTTTCCCTTTGGTCTGGCTCTTGATTTCGTTGGTCACGTTGTTGTTTAGCCCCCACGAAATCATGTCGACTCTTTTTTCGAAGCTAAGGGTGGAGAGCTCGGTGATTCCAGCTCGGTCTCCCTGCCTCTTTTGTTTGTCGAGACTCTGGCCTTTCGGTTGGATTTTGGAGTCGCTGGCTCTTCTTCTTCCTCTCCGGTTTCTTCAGTCGTTTTCTAATTTTTGTTTTGACTGCGGATTGTGGCTCGATATTCTTCGATCGAATGGCCCTTGCGGTCGTAGAAGGTGCAGTATTTGCTGAGGTCGTATGTTGAAGACTTTTGTGGCGAATTATTTATTGCATAGGAGTGTTGCCCTTTGGTGGTTGGCTCTTTGAGAGCAGCAGGCTTTTTGGTCGCATTATTCTTGTTTGCGATGCACTGTTCCTTTAAGGCTGCGACCTCCTCTTCATGGGTGGCGAAGTAAGAGGCTCGGTGTAGGGCGTCATCCAACGAGATAGGTACCTGTACTGCTAGTTCTTCCCTGAATTTGGACGAGAATCAGACGCCATACTTCAATGCTGCTAGGGCGACGACCTCGTTTGGATGCGAAATCTTGGCCTTGATTTCTCGAAAATTGTTTATGTACGCTCTCAATGGCTTGAAAGGTGCTTGTTTGAGATTCCAGAGATCTGCCTCGGTAACCCTTGTCTCTACGAAGACTGAATATTTTTTGAGGAATGTAGATACCAACTGGGTGAAATTGTCAATCGATTTTTCTTCTAGTCTAGCGAACCACTCAAGGGCGGGACCTGTGAGGTTCTCATAGAAGAAGCGGCAGTAACCGGCCTCTTTTGCATCGTCGGTGAGGTGTGCTCTCGATATTGCGAGGCGGAAGGCTCGCACGTGGGCCTTTGGGTCTGAGTTTCCTGCTTAGTCGAGGAATTTTAGTTTTCCAACATGATGCAGCCTCACGCTAGCAATTTTGTTTGTAAATGGAGTTCTTCTCGTTTCCTCAATAACCATATCGATATCTGGGGCAAAGCTCGTTGCCATATGTACGATGGCATGTATCTTTTTGAGCTCGGCATCGACCCAGGTCTTCCCTTTGAGGGTCGATATCAACGGGGGGGGGGGGGGGGGGGGCGAAGGTCGAGCCTCCGAGCTTTTTCTGTTGGGTTATCGAATCTTGCTTGACGGATGGTCCTCGACGCAGACGGAGTTCGATTTTCAAGGATCGAATGGTTCGGTGGTGGGACCCGAGTTCTCGGTTCCCCCTGTCTTTCCGTTGATCCGTTCTAAAATTGGATCTGAGTACTTTGTGGGCGTTGGAGCCCAGTGTCGATTTCGTCCAATCCACTATAGCTTAAGCTTCAGTGAGTCATGCCTTGCGGCGGGGGTCATTGTGAGTTCTCTCTCGTGTAGTGTCCGGATAGGGCGCTTGGGATCTCTGGAGTGCCGAACAGACCGGCCTTTTGAGGGTTCGACGTTCCCCTTGATGGATCGAGGAGCGTTTGATTTCTTTCTCGAGCGTTTGCAGCTCGATGGTCTGTGAGTTCCGTTTCAGCTTGGTCCAGTCTGTTAGCAATGGTTTGATTGGCGATCCTATGACTACGAATTTCGTCGATTAGAGTCGTCATCATTCCTCAAAGTTTGGTAAATTCTCCTCGAGTTTGGGCTAGAGGAGTCGGCGAAGTCGGTCTAGATCAGGTTAGGTCGTCGAAAGATTGTCTATCTTCGGGACGGTTCCAGACTCGAGCTCCAGCTCGTTCCGGGATCAATGTCTGGTTGATCGGAAGAGGTTGATCTTGACTCGAAGTCCCGATTGGAGGGATTCGTTGCGTCTGGGTTGTTTCGGTTGCGTCATTGGCTCCTGTTAACCCAGTTGGTGTGGTTTCGGTCGCCGAGTCGGATCCGATAGGATCGATATCGTTGACTCTTGAGGGCGCAATTCCGGCGGTTTGGTTTGGATCCATATTCGCGCTTAGGAAACTTAGATCGGTTTCTTAGCAAAGATGCTTTTCGTTTATCTTCCCCATAGTCGGCGCCAAAATGTAGAATCTAAAATCTACACTAAGTATTTGATAGTGATCGGGAGTTTGATCTAGGGAAGACAAAAGATATAGGCAACGATATCTTTAGAACACAGCGATGTAAACAGTTTCCCGTATGCAAAAATGGACTTTATTGATGAATAAGATCGAATACAATAAGTTAAACTATATCGAATTACACAAGTGAGATCCATAAAGAAAAGGATCTAAGAATGGGAGAAAACAAGGTCGATGTATGTGTGTAGCTTTCTCTAGGGTTTTCAACGTGTCCTCCTTTGTTTCCACTCCTCTTCCTTTATAGTGAGTCGACCTCGTGATATTCGTAACGGTTCTGTGATCTCTGTCTCTTGTTGCACGACCTTCGCGACCTCCTCAAGCTCGTATTTTTGTTGTGGGCTTCGGCTCCTTAAGGCCTATGTCTTTGATCGCGGCCCATTAAGATATTGACCAAAATTGGGTCCAACAAAAATCATGCTTTATTTTCTAGCAATTTCGGCGGAACTGAACTTTCTATGGGTCATCAGTAAATGGGATGATCGGGCCACTGTCTAGGCCGGATTCATGGATCAGGGTGTTGGGTCAGTTCTGATACCATAAATTCGGGTTTGTTATGGGATCAAGATAACTTGGTTCATGTCACTATATTTTCTTGTTCCATCTTGTTTAGCAAAATAAAAAGCTAAGCTCAAGATGTGTTATTGGTTCACAAGAACCCTTATCTGAAAACTTTTAAATTTACAGGATTCAAAGATTAGAGGAAGAAAAGAAGGTGAAATTAGCAAGCCTACCTAGGATCCAGTTTCTAATCACTGAAATGTCACGTATGTTAATTTTAATACTAAGCAAAATATTCTTAATTGTTTGAAGCCAAGTATGTTAACTTTATTACCATACTAGTGGTATGTCCGCGCTACGCGCAGATTATTTGACATTTTTGTTATTTAAATTTGTAAATTTTTTTGCTGATTTGTTGTATAATTTAGAATGGAGATTCTTATGTTTTTTTGCTATTGGTATTGATGGGTACGTATTCAAATAGTGGGATGCGACTGACTGATGCAAGTTGAATTTTTTTTGATGTATGACATTAGGAATTTATATGTTAGAGATAACATATGAATTGTTATCGTAGAAGAGTGATCATTTACTTTAACTGCGAGACACATAAATCTACATAATAGTTGTTGCGTTTTAAAATTACAATATTGATATAGATATTGAATAAACATGTTTCAAATGAAACACTAATTTATTGATTTACTTGTACAAATAGCAGTGGCTAATGTTTTTCGGGTGGCAGAAAATTGTAGCTTTTGTAGCAGTGGATAGTTTAAAGACTTAAAGTGTTGCTTTGTTATATATTTGACTTAATGAAATGTTGCTAAACTCCTAATCTATATGATCATTATGTACAAAATGGAAGCTTAAAACAATGCAAATATGCAAGATATCGTATCTTTGACACACAATATATGATAATTGGCTTTTCTTGGGTTAAAAGTGAAACCCTTTTCTCTTAGGTTCCGGAAACGATAATGGATTCAGATACCTGAAGGAAGAATTTTGACAAATGGAGGTTAACACTAAATCTTTGGAGGTGATGCATAAAAAGGTTTAGGCTTTCAGATATCTGACCTGGTGTAGGTTTTCATCGACCCAAGAAGACGTATGAGTTTGTGTTATACAACCACTACTGGTGAGTCTTCTAGTTCACCTTTACTAAAGCTTAAAGTAACTGCATATAAGCAGAGCTAAGTAAAAATGCATTTTTGTCCAACAGCACATTATTTGTCAAAGTTAAAATGGGTTTTTGTCGTATTGTTTAGGAAGAGACGATCTGTCAGAAGGGAAAAATAAAAATATCAGGAGTTGCTAAGTGGAATTGATTAATTTTAAAAAAGATTTCAGGAAAACCAGAACCTCCGACAAACTTATAATTGACGTTAGTTGCGACGAACACCTTCGTCTCAACAACTGAGACCAGACCATCAAAAACACAGACACAAACAGCTGGTCCCCTTAATTAGCGTGGACTGCAACAATAAGAAAACAATCAAATGTTACAAATCCAATTCTATGCGATGAGCTAAAGAAACAAAACATTGAGCGAGTGCTCTTGTATAAGATAATGTAGTGTTAGGAAGCAAAAATTCTCCGATGAGTTAAAAGGAAGACAGATTCAGTGGAATCGAATTACCTTCTCGGTTTACCAGAACCATAGCGATCCCCATATGGAAGTTGTGGTCTCTCTTTCTGGTCTCATATATATAGTCGTCAGAATTGGTGGGGAACACATGGAAGCTAGACGGATGAAGATATCATCTATTGCAGTGATTAATTAACAGTTTCAAAAAGGTGGTGGAGTGGAAGATAGGAGTGATTTCGACGGTTTCAAAAAGGTGATGGTAGGGTAAATCAAGAAGGCGATGGAGGTGAAGCGCTTCTGGAAAATGAGTTTTTCTACTTTAATGGGCCTACGGAAAAGGAAACCAGTTCTCTCGTCAAAATTGAGAGATGTCGATGTAGAGAAACATAGGAGATGTCACGTGTCATGTTTTGCCCTCTCCTTTCTGATGATGTGGCACAAGGAGGAGAGACAAAAGTCTCTTTTATTGTATAAGATTTCAGCTGTTACGGACATCGGTAAATGGTATCCACGTCCTAGAAGATTTGTACAAATCTCTCCAGAAGAGAGATATTCAGGTAAACATATTAAAAAAGATTTAATGTTTTCATTTTATCTAAGCAATCAGTGAATTAGTTGTAAAATATTATCTGACTATGATTTTGTCTATATAACAGTTGATTCTTGCGAATCCTGGACCGTTGGTGATAGACAAGCTACACTTGTCGCACTTTGCTGACATGATTGGACAAGACAACATATTTCTGACGATGGCTGATGTCGTAGAAGCTTGCTGTACAAAACTCTTTGATGAGGTGTGAAATTCGAAGAAATAAGAAGATGAGGATAAAATTAGGGACAATATATAAAATAGATGAGTTAATCCAGTTATCACCAATTGGTTTTAGATTGGAATCATATTTAGCTTAACATTAGATCAAAGCCCGATCCAGACAATCCAACTCGATCTGTTATCGATCCATCCCAAAGTCGGCCCGTTGATTCTTCCCAAAATATTCCGAGATCAACGCTTAAAAAACCATCATTTCGAGAGGTTGTATTAGGGACAAAAGTCTCATATCTGTAGTTAGAAAAGATTCTAAATAATATATATATAGATGAGTCAATCCAATTATCACAGAGTGGTTTTTAATTTCAATTTTGTATCCTTGGTCGTTTTTTTATATTACAAGAGATGTCAAGTGTAAAGTTGACATCTAAGTCCCACCTTAGGCCATCAGCATCGGTGAGAGCCTCTCCCATAACTCTTAAAACATATTTTAAAATTTTGACAATATTATCCACTTAAAAATTGACAGCTATGTTTTGAGTTTCTAATAAAGAACGCACGTTTTTGTGGGACTAATCGTTACTTCACTTTTTCCTCCTAAATTTTACTGGTTTTTATTGCAAAAGATGATTATTCATCGTGGTAACAGATGTCCCACTCTCATCAGATGTGTGTGATTATCACTATACCCATGTTCCCACCACATCTTTCTTCGGTAAATATCTGAGTCCATGACCGACTTTTGTGCGTTATAAATACCATCTCCTTCTTTGTTGTACGATTGTAAGATACGAAACAAAAGAAATAATAACATCACTTTTGTCTACTCTCTCTCCCTTCGTTACTTTTATTCACAAAAGACAGAAATAAATATATTAATATATACTTATATAAAACAAACGGGATCCCATCTTGTCCTTGTTTTATTATTCACAACACGTTATCAGCACGAAGCTCTGACCAACTGAAGCTTATCAATCCGAAAGTTCTTAAACCAGCCGAGGTAATGTTTAAATTTATGTATTTCAATATACTTAATTTATTTAAATTTTATTATTATTTCGGAGTGAGAGGCTGGACTTTCTCTGTTTATCTTTCGGGATGATAGGTGTTGCCTTCCCCGACTGATCGTTATGGTAGGCTATGCCTTCATGATCAGTGAAACACGTGGTAGGCTTTGCCACCTGAATAAAAATAAAAGGTCAAAAATGGTAGACCAAGTCTCCTCGGACCTTGAAATAAGTAAAAGTCAAAATAGTAGACCATGTCTCCTCGGATTTTGAAAAAATGATCAATATGGTAGTCTATGATTCCTCGGATCATGTGGTAGGCTAAGCCTCCCGATTTTATTTATGCTATTTAAATTCCCGCAATTTAAATTTCTGCAATTTAATTTTTGCTTTTATTTTATGCCTTTAATTCTCATTTGCATTTAAATTATGCATTTAAATTCTCGTATTTACTATATTTATATTATTATTCTATGAATACAGTTATCATGTCGAATTTGACAAAGCAAGAAATTAATGCCCTGGATATTACGGGAAATAATTATATGACCTGGGCAGTGGGTGCAAAGATGCACCTGAGAGGAAACGAGCTTTTGGAAACCTCGATAGTTTTCGAAAACGGCGTTGGATGAGAAAAAAGCAAAAACCATGATATTCTTACGACACCACATCCATGATGGTTTAAACGATGAATATATTACAAAATAAGATCCTTGTGACCTCTGGAAATCTTTAAAAGAGAA